>NC_034413.1:55568242-55700384 GCF_002078875.1 Numida meleagris
CGGCGGCGGCTCTGCCTCCCTCCCTGCCGGGCCGGGCCGGGCCGGGGAGGACGGGGCAGCTGGGGGCGGGGGTCAGTGCGCTAACCGCGGAGAGGTTCTTGTGCAAAACGGCGGCGGGGCCGGGCCGGGCCTAGCTGTGCGAATAGAAGCCGTAGTAGCCGATGTCCTTGGCGCAGGTCTTATCGCAGTCCCGCTGGGTGAGAACCTCGCTCTTGAGGGGCGAGGAGCTCTCGGACACCGGGGTGTCCGAGGGGGAGATCCGCCTCCTTTTGGCCTGCTCGTAAATCCCAGAATCGGTGGAATCGATGGACTTAATGGACGACGGCGTCTCGATCCAGCTAGAGTCGGACAAATCTTTGGGCTTGGAGTCCTCGGCGCCCGGCAGCGGGGAGCGCTCGGGAGCCAGGCTCTCCGCCTCCTCCCCCAGGTAGGGGTTGCCGGCCGCCATGCGCGCCGCCGCCGCGCTGTTGGGCCAGCAGGAGAGCACGGAGCCCGACTTGCTGCAGTACTGCGGGGGGCTGCGGGCCCCCCAGCCCGACGGGTCGGCGTAGTAGCCCAGCGGCCGCCCCGCGCAGCCGGCCGCCTGCAGAGGCAGCGCCTTGACGCCGGCCGCCGCGTAGGAGAGCAGCGTGGCCGCGTTGCCGGCGAAGTCGGTGGCCGTGTCGTAGGCGGAGGCGGCGAAGTCGAGGCGGTTGTTGGCGGGGGCGACGAACCAGCGCTGCGGCGAGGGGGCCCCCGGGTCCTCGGCTTGCTGTGGGGAGAGCAGCCCGTTGGTGTGGGGCACGCTGCGGTCGGCGCCGGGTCCCGGGCCGGCTCCTGCCCCGGGGTGGAAGCGGGACTTGGCGTAGTTACTCACGAACTGGTCCTGGAGGAAGGAGCCGGCCATGGCGTAGCGGGCCCCGGGCACGATCTGCGAGCGGGGCGAGTCGTTGGGGGAAGGCGTCAGCCGGTCCATGTCGCAGCCCGTGTAGATCCTGCGGGAGAGAAGGGGACAGAGCTGGGTGCCAGCCACCGCGGCCCGGGCGCGGACGGGCGCCTCACGGGCCCCACGCCCTCAGCGGGAGCTGCCGCGCTCCCCTCGGCCCCGCTCTGAGCAGGGATCCCCGAGCGCTGGGCTCCGCGTCCGAGCCCCGAGGGCTGCTGTGCCGCACACCCGCCGCTCCCGCCACGAACGCAACAGGCGGCACGGCCCGGCACGGCCACTGCGGCGAGCAGCGCGGGCAGCCGACGGGATTGTGGCGGCTGCTTAACACTTATTACTGAGAGTCACAGACGAACCATCAACATTTTACGGAGTTTAAATTAAGCTAATCTTTAAACACCTACTGTAGGAAACGCAGAACCAGACGCATCCCTGCGTGGCCTATATATAATTCTCCCATGCTGGGCTGCAATTTGCGATTATAAAAACTTTAATGGATGAATAACTACTATCTGTATTTAATTCAGGCTAAAACTGTGCTTTAATTAACCCTCCACGCCTCCTGGAATTTCTTATCCAAAATAAACTTGGCCCTTAAACAAATCCAACGTGCGAGACAACATCGAGCTTCCCCCTCCCCCCGGCTCCTTTGCAGCGACGCCCCGTCGAGTTTTTCCCTACAAAAAAGGGGAAGGCCCTCCGGGCCGAAGGCCGCCAGGCCTCTGGGAAAGCCCCGCACGGTGATCCCAGAGTAGCGCGGGGCGAGGGGACTCTCCCCTGGGCAGCGGGGATGGCGGAGCTCGCGGGTACCGAAACGGACGGGCGCGCCCGGCGCTCAGCCGCACGAGGCAGACGCGGCCGCCACACCCGCACCCTCCCCGCAGCGCGCACCTGGAGCCGCGGGCCGCCCTCCCGCCCCCGCCCGCTGCCCCCGAGGCCGCTCCGAGGCGCGGCGCGGCCACTTACGTGTCGTAGTTGTCCCGGAAGCCTTTAGCGAAGGGATTGTGGTCGATTTTCAGCTGCGTGATCTGGGGAAGGGGAGCAGAGCGCGGAGTGAGAGCGGGAACGTCCGCCCCGCTGCCGCCCGCGGGCGTTCTGACCCGACCGAGCCGCACTCCGGCGGCCAGAGCGCCGCTAAGGCGCGGAGATAACGCGGCGACGCGCCCGCAGAGATCGCAAATGGAATTTTAAGATTTACTTCGTTCTAAGAATTACGATTAATATCCCATTTGACCTCGTGTTTTCAGAAATATCGTTACTTGATCTGCGTCCCGTAATAAACCCAGGCGCGGGCAGAGCTGCGAGCTCCCGCCGCGTTGAACACACGGGAGCCGGAGGCCGCGCGGTCAGGGCACCGCGACCGGGGACGCCGCCGCGGAGCGCTCATCGCGGCCGCGCTAACGGAGCCCCGCGGAGCTGCTGCGAGCGGGGCACGGGAGAACGCCGCGCTCGGCCCCGGGGGCTCGGGGGGCTCCGGGAGAAGGCAAAGCGGAGGGCGCGGAGCGGGGGAGAAGCGGCCGTGCCCTGCGGGGAGCGCCTTACATCGGTGTTCTGGTAGGCGGTGACCGCGATGAACTGCGTCTCGGGGAAGGTGAAGGTCTGCACCCTGCCCGGCTGGTTGGTGTCCTCCGTGCCGTCCTCGTTCACCTCTACCACGTGCAGGCGGGGCTGGTACTTGTGCAGGGACTGCAGGACCACCATCTGTCGGGCACAGGGGCGGGAGTGGGGGGAAGCGGGGATCAGAGCGGGAAGGACAGGGCCGGGAAGGACCCACAGCCGCCCGCCCGGAGCGCGTCTGCCCCGGCAGCCGGCTGCGGTCACGTAAAATCGTGATTAAATTACGTATATGCACGTCCGATCGGGGAGTGCGGGGTTCTGCCCGAGGCAACAAAAATAAGCGGAGCCGTTCCCCCACTGACCTGCCCGTTGTTGTTCGATGCTCCTTTATTGTTGGTAAGTTTGAGCTTCCCGAAGGAGATCTCCTGGCGCATCCAGTGCGCTCCCGTGTTGGGGGAGTCGGGGTGCATGTACACGCGGTTCCCTGGGCAGAACGACAGAGCGGCATCGCGGCTCGCACCGGGCCCGCACAGCGCGGAGCCCCCGCGCGGGCAGCGCCGATCCCCGCGGCACCGCTCGCACCGCGCTTCCCATCGCCCGCCGCTTTCTCCTCCACCCTCTCCTTTCTCAAAGCATCACTGGCCCTTCCTCGTGCGAACCAGCGCACAAAGGCTTTAATTAATCGTTCTCACCTACATATGTGTCGGGAAAAGTGTTAATTGGAGAAACTTGCCTTGTACATTGGTGTCCGCCTTGCCGCAAGGAACCCATTTGCCTCCCTGAAATCTCCAGTGGTTGGGATCCGCCAAAATTACATCCACAAAAATATTGTAGTGAGCCGTGGGGTCGAGACCAGAAATATTAAAACTTAGGAAAGGGAACATGCGCCTATAAAAAAAAAAAAGGGAAAAAAAAGCAAAAAAAAAAAAAGAAGAAGGAAAAAAGAAAGCAAGCGGCAACGCGCGCCCGCGGAGGAGCCGTCCCGCTGTGCCGTCCTCGCAGCTCTCGGCAGCGAGCGGGGAATAAAATCCCGGTGCCGGTCCGTGCCCGGGGCTCAGCGCTGTGCGTGGGGAAGGGCGCGGGGCTGCCCGGGTCCCGGCGGCTCCCCCGGGGCGGTGGCGGCGGGCGGCTCCCGCGGCGGCTCCGCGCGGCGGCGGCGGCGGCTTACCTGCCCTGCTTGGTGATGATCATCTCCGTCTGGTGCCGGTGGAATTTCAGCCAGAGCGGCCTGTTGCACAGGTAGACCTGCGCCTTGCCCGGCACCAGCCCCGGCTGGGCGGAGGAGAACTGGTAGAACGGGGCGCCCTGGTAGGAATGGCCGTACTGTTGGGGGTAGGGGTAGCCCGGTGCCGGGTAGCCCTGCGGCGAGGAGTTGGACAGGAGGCTGTTATAGGCGCCGTTGGTGATGACGGGGTGGTGAGCCATGTAGCGGCTGGGGCTGGCGATGGAGAAGGCCGGGTGAGCGGGTCCGTGCTGGCCGGGGTAGGGGAACATGGCACTGGGCGCGGAGGCAGCAGACTGGGGCTGGCTGGACTGAGAGAGCAGATAGCGATCTGCGGCAGATCCATCGAAACTGTGACGAAGCTCGGAGACCCCGTCCAAGACGGGAGAGAGTTTATTTCTCTGGACGTCCCCTGGTGTGTCCTTGGAGTCGGGAAAATTGTCTGTATCTGACTGATTCGTCATCCCCCTGGTAATTTTTTTCAAAGGTGAACTTCTCTCCAGGTTGTCAGTGGTCGAGATAATGGGATGATCATGCAAGGCAAGCTCGGATCCGCCTGCGTGTGGGTAACTGCTGCTCACATTGAGAAATTTCTTGGAGAGCATGATAGAGGGAGAAAGACAATGCTCCAGCTGCATCGCTCTGCACCGCAGCAATAACCCTTCCGTCCCTGGAGCTGAGGGCTGCTCGCTACCAGAAGCGAGACATCCTGGGACCCTCGGTAGGCAGAAAGCACTTCATCCACCAAATGCTTCCCAAACGTTTGATTTACTTTTTTTTTTCTTTTTTTTTTTTTTTTTCTTCCCTGGGAGAAGAGATTGGCCAATTGACACTATGCAGCAATCAGGAAAGACTCACTTTTGATCTCGCTGCTTGTGGAGAGGATGAAACGGCTCCTGCCATTGGTTAACCGCTGACAGTAATTTAATTAGATAGACATTAATTAGGATAATCACCTGGCTCCCGGTCGCGACGATCATGGCAAATTGAAGGAGATGATTTTATTGTGAGATACAAGGAAGGCGAAGGGGGAAGGGAAGAGCGTGTTTGCTGTGAGAGCTCGTTATTCTGTGACCTTTCCCGCATTTATTTTATTTTTCGACCGCGACTGGAACGCAGCCCCACGGCCCCGCGCTGCCCCAACGCCGCGTGCCCGCGCCCTGCGTGCAGGGGCGGCCGCCGGGCCCCGGGGCTCGGCCCCAAGTTGGGGAGTAGCGAGAACCGCGCAGCCCGGCTGCCCCGAGGCGTCCGCCGCGTGTTCTCGGGTTCCGTGGGAAATAAATACCGGGGCGCTGTAATGCCGAGGATTATCAGCAAAACAGCGTGGAAGGCGTCTAGCCATCCGCTCCTGCTCCCGGGGCTCGTGCCGCTCGCTGCTGTTTCCCCTCAGCGACTCGGTTCCGCACACAGCACTGCGAGGGCAGGGAGAGCTTCGCTAGCGCGTTGCCACCGGGGCTCGGCGCCTCGCGGCAGCGCACGGCCTCCTCCCGCCGGGCCGCCGCGCGGAGTCGCCCGGGCCCTCGGGGCGGAGAGGCGGGGTCGGCCCGGGGAAGGCCGCGGAGGAGCCGCTGGGGCCCGCGGTGCGGCCGCTGCCCTCCCTGGGCGATCTGAAGAGCTTTTAAAAGCCCCGCTCGCGTCCATATTATTATTATTGCCCCGGAGGGGAGCACTCTTGGTTAATTTTTCTTACTGTTTTCCCCTTAGCGCCTTGGACCTCAGGGATGCCACCGATCACCTCTCTTCCCAATTGACACCAGCTTCCAATTCCACTCCCGGCTAACGCAGCCAGGGCCACACCACTGCCAGAAGCACACCGGCTGCAACTTCACACACGCACTCAGCCCGGAGTGCGCCGGTAGCACTGTGACCCATTACGGGGCAGGTTCAGACTCCCACCTCTCGCAGCCGTTTGGGAGTTGCTCAGCAATTAGTTATTCCCAGTGGTTGGTGTTTCAGAGAAGCTATTCTGCACACTCTGCGTGGAATTTATTCTAACGAAATCATGTATGAAGCAATAAGCAGGTGTTTGCTCAGTCTGGTGGTATGGCATAGGCAACTTTCTGTACTGCGCCTTCCCCATTTGGTGCTTTATCGCTCTCAGCCCTAATTCTGCCCCTGACCCGTTTCACCCACGTGCCCGCTTTTGCATTTCTCTGCTCAACCCCAGTGCAAAGTGCCTATGGATACATAGGCAGGAGCTGTGTTGAAACACAGCTCGACCCCAGGAAATGCAGCTTTGAATTGTGTCGCTACCCCCATACACATGCAGAGCTGCAATGAATTCAGTGGTGTACTGCCAATCACATGGAAGTGTTAATGTATGCCAAAAATCCTCAGTGCACAACTCCTAAACTGGTATAATGGGGAGACGATGCAATGGCAGGTGGTGCTCCAGAACCGTCACAGACAGGAGGAGAGGTTCACTGATACAGGTGACGAGGGGTCAGGCTGCTAATGAAGGGCTGCGGCTGCAGGCTCTGAAGGCAGCTGCTCGCAGACCTCTTCCTCTGGGCTGCGGACAGGAGGCTGCCTTTCAGGTTACCGCACGCACACATGCACTCTTCCAAATCCTCTGTGTAGCTCCTAAAGCACTGGATAAAAATGAGGAAAGATGCCCCGAAAAACAGCTTTTCGATTATTCATGAAACATCTCAGTAAATGGAAAATCGTGCTTGCAAGTGAAACTGGGGACTGGATGGAAAGAAGGGTACTGCAGCACAAGCTCGTGCTGCAGGGGATCTGCATCTCCATGACTCTCTTCAGCCACCCTCTGTAAGACGTACATTTGTCAAAATAAATTTAGAATGTGCACAACTTGCAGGTTTGGCTGCCTGCTTGCCCTGGCCTTACACGCATGTTACATAGAGCACCGCAGGAGCTCCCCCCATTCTGCAGCACCACGTTACCCCGACCCCCAGTAGCCGTGTCCCTCCCAGTGCAGCGGGGGGCACACGTGGGACAAGGGCATAGCCCACATAAGCCTTCCCCAGCGGATGGCCAGAGAGCACTTCCACTGATCTTCACTGCAGGCAAATGTGGCTTGCTGTCTCCATGTTCTGCTGCCTACTGTGGGGGCAGAGGGAAGGCCATAAGGAGGGCAGCTGCAAAAATCTACATGTTTCCCTCTGAAGTAAATGCATGCTAAATATACTTGGAGAGAGAGCTACTTGAAAATAGTTAAAGGCCTAAATAAGAAATTCCAAACAACAGAAGAACGTTTGAATGGTAATGAAAAAATAAATAGAAAATTCTTGGGCACCACGTGGGAAATAAGACATAATTTTAGGGTCTATTTGTTTATCATGTAAATAGTCAAAAACAAACTGAAAAAAAATCCTTTAAAAGAAAAAAAAGAGATGCATCTAGGAGTTTTAAAATACTCACCTGCCACAACTGCTACAGTTTTTAAAAAATTCCAGCAGTTAAAAAATTGCGAATGAGTGACACACAAAGAGAACACTTCCACCAGACAAAAGGCTCAAAGCAGCCTAATCACCTCCAACACTTAAAATTCAACCAACCCCCCAGCCCCAGCCCCTGCCCAAACCCAGAGTCACTCCCTAAGCCTGGTGTTTGGCTTTGTCTGCCTTAAACCAAGCAGCCAACCCACCTGCCCTGCGGGAATCGTTTCCCTCTCCAGTCCGTGAAAAGGGTTTCAAATGTCATATTCCAGTTGGGACTCTTCCCTTGTATTTATACATATGGGCATCTCACGTAGCTCCTCTTTCACAGGAAGGAAGAGGTTCCTACAACCTTAGAGCAGCCTCTGCCACTTTAGCGTTCATTCTCAGAATACTGCTATTTATGACACCACTGGTGAGCGTTGTGTGAATCAGTTATCAGCATAACTGAATGCATTTTCTTAAGGTCAGTTGTCTTCTGTGGATATTGCAGTTTGAATACTATTGAAAGGGAGCTGTTATCATAATTTTCAGCATTTTGGTTTTTGTGTAGCCTTGGAATTCAGTGCGAATACCTTTTTTTTTTTCAATCTCAAAAAGAATATTTGGCAATCAATGGGATCCAAATTTCATTAGAGAATTTTTTGCTGTCCTAGCAACTACTATCTCAGTAGTGCTACAGTGGGTAGAAATGCATTTCACCAGCACTTTTCCTACATTAATTCCCCCCACTCTTTCACAAAGAAGGTCTTCCAAAACTTAAGACAGGCTTGTAAATGTATTTTTATTGTGTTGCAACAATCAAAATATATATGTACTACTGATTTTTTCCCCCCAAATATTAAATGAAAATTTAATACACTTTTGCCCACATTGTGTTCTTGAATTGCTTTGGAATCTGTAAAGACCCTGATGTAAGGAAACCGAAGCAACTGCACAATTAGAGACTGGAGGGTGTTAGAGAGCTGCACTTAGACTGCAAATGAAGTCAGATGTCTCTGTTTAACCAAATATAGCCCCAACAGCCTCTGTTTGTGAGTATTAGAAACAATAAACAAATATACACAGAAAGCATCACAAACAGGAAATGGGTTATTTAAATACAACTGTATCCAACATAGCAGCTAAACACTGGACAATGTTTGAAGTCATCAGCACATCCACATGCTCTTCTAAATGACGTTTGGGGTCCTGAAACACAAAGGATGCCATAAGAGAAATGAGTAAAATGTGTCTGTGAACGCTTTCAACTACTTCATTTCTGTGTAAAACCACTGCAAGTTAAGAGGCCGGTGATGCTCCAAACTGTTCCTTTCTAACCAGACCTATCATATGGAAATTCTGAAATTGCTCAGTCCATACCATCACTCAGAGAAACTGAGGCTAGGTTTAGAAGCTGCATTCCTATACAGCCTCTGAAGAGTAAGCATGACAGCTGCGAGTTTTAAGGACAAAACACAACATGTGGAATTCACCTTCTCAGTTCTGGTACCCTGCAATTTGTTTTCGGATATTCGTGCAAAAGCGCAGCCTAATCCTGTAAAGTCTTTGAGTGTCAGTATAGACTGTGAGAAAATTAGCATACAAATAGCCATAAAACATAAACAGAAATGCACAACGAGGTGTTCAAAGTTATGAAAAATGCAACGCTAAACCTGAGCAGCATTCTCAAGATACACATCCTTCCACACTATTGCTCAATTGAGTGGGCACTTGTGGGCATTCGCATAGAATAATTCGATTATTCTGGGGTTAAAAATTTGACCACATTCATAAACTTTTTCAGAAATGAGATTAAGTAATTAATCTGAAAGTGCTGCAACATTATCAGGCACATTTTCAAAACTTAAACTTCATTGCAGCATTGTCACCTTCTTGTGCATAAAGAAAATATGGAAGGCAATCATATGCGGGAATTTTAACTAGTACTTAAAAGGAATTGTTGTCAAAATCTAATGAACCCATTTCAGTTTACATAAATGTGAACTAGAAAATCAGTGTGAAGAATGCCATAAAATGTAAGATATCTTTCTTAAATAATTCAAAGATCATGTAGATCTCCAGTACTCTCTGCTCCTACAAATTATGCATCCAAGTAAGATGACATACCTATTGTGAGCAGCTGTCTGTTTACAAAATTTTCTATATAAGTTGCAGAGAAATAAAACCACATGGAAATTACTTAGTAATTTTATCAGGAAAAATAATGGCTTTTCTTTATAAAGAACTCTATCAAAACAGATTTTTTTTCCCCTTATATGTGTAGTGATTTAAAAGATGAGCGAATCTCAAATCACGTTTGAGATGACATCAAAGCTCTTAAAATACAACCCTTGTTACATGTTTTAATATATACATTTACGTATGTAGGTGAGCATAAACTCTATTGTTCTGAATGCTACAGAAATACATGAGTGACTGAACAATTGTGTAGATGTGTTATGACATAGCTGCTAGAAGCTGACACATAAGAGCAATCCAGAATCCTTTAAAATCTTCTGCTATTAGCAATATAATAAATACAGGTTCTTCAAGGGTATACTGTGCACTTATAAAGCTATTTCTTGTTTCCATTGCCTTTCTTGAATTTTGAACACAATCTCTTACCAACTTGTTTTGCTCATTTCTCCTCTTTTTCCGAAGTACATTTCCTTGACTTTTAAGTTAAAATCATATTTGTAAGTATTTTTCTGCGAAGTCCTCTACATCATGACATTGTAAAGTGATAGAACAATTTGAATAGATGTTTTCAGTTTCAGTTACGGATCTAAACTGTTTCACTTCAATGGCGATACAGAGCAATGCAGCTTACTTGCATACGTGCGTATTGGAGCTCTGCATTGACAGCGTGCTTATGAACAAGGATGGGGTGAGCTGGCTCTTTAGCCACAATAAGGTATAAACTACACTCTCATCTTTTTTCAATATTGCTGTTCTTTAAAAGCCTTCGTGGTTTTGACCTCTCTGACAGTACAACAGATAAGGATATCTTTGTGCATCTCCTTGGAAAGGAGAATGGAAAGGAAAAACTACCAAATCTCAACAGCGCTCCTCAGCATCTAATACAAATATATACAGAACGTGACTTGCAGATATTCTAAAGATTACCTAAGGCCAAAAGCCTTGTTCCCTACACAACAATCTTCAGCAAAAATAAATTCATTACTTGGAGAGCTGAGAATATCTTGCATGTAGAAATAAAATCACCTACGCACATGTAAGAAAATTAATATTTAGAATGAAGGAAGCGTATCATTCCACCTCTAATTCATCGCACCTCACCTGCTTGCCAACATTTTTTATTGCCAGCTGTTCAGGTGTCATCTTATCCTCTTCTTCAACAGCCTGTGAACGAAACACAGAAAAGGTCAGTGTTTCAGATTTCATTTACTTTTTCCCCAAGCCACAAGATTCTCAAATATACTTCTCTTTCACAAAAAAAAAAAAAAAAAAATCAAACGGCAACACATTTTAGAAAGTCAAAAAGAAAGGTACTTCAGCTTTTCAGCAGACATAGGTTTAATTACCAAGTGTTAGCGCAAAAGATCAAGGCAAATACTCATGAATAGTTTTATTGTCAGATAAGCAAAATGTATTCACAAATCTTTTTAAGCAAAAATGCTAAGTGAGGAGTATTGATAGTTTAAGATAAAAGACAGTTAAACTAGTACAGCAAAAAGGAAAAAGAATGTTGCCTACATTGTTTCAACTACTAGAGGTTCGATCACAAGTATATTTTATAGTGCTTAAAGTCACCGATACATTTTTATCATATTCTGTTGCCTTCAAACACAGCATCTGTTTTATGAAAATCCACTAACTTACCTATGAGTGTAATACTGAATTTTACTTTTAAGGGCTTCTTACATGATTTCAGAAAAAAATAGCACTCATCGATAATGACTGACAAGCGTACTACTTCTGGAATGGTTGTTGATATCTAATATTTAGAAAAGAAGCCTAAAGGCCAGAATTAAAGCAGTACAGATAACTGATTCTTCTTTCATAGAACCCCAATAACAATTTCTTTCTCTAAAAAGAACATGAAATTAGGCTCTAGAACGAGTTCTAAATATTTACTATCTGCGTATCTACTGTAATGATACCAATAAACAACCTTTCTTTCGCTATTCTGAAGTCTGGCCAATTAGATCTTAGCTGAAGGAATGAAGAGCACAATTTTATTTTGAACTGCAGGAATCTGAGATTCTTTTCACCAAGTACAAAATTAACATAATTACTCACATTCCAAAGGGAAACACATAATTAAACATTTTGCTTAGCTGGGGCAAAAACTTGGTGACAACGCCTGAAGATGTATCATAGCATTTTAATAATCACCAAGGTCCAAAGAATTCCTCCAACAATTTCTTTGTTCTTATAGGCTAATCTTTTACAATTCATTTTGAATAAGGCTTACGATAATCACCTTCTCGCTTCTGAAATCAAGCAATAAATTTCTTTATAAACATTACAATTACATAATTATGGGAAATTGATACCTTGTTATAATTCTTAGCTAATTCTAACATCTCCTTCACAACAGTTTCATTGAGTTTGCAGTGTTCACTGTAGTCCTGAAGTGTCAAACCTTCCATCCAGCTCTTCTTATGCAAATTTAGCAACATCTGCAAAATAAAACCTGTTTAGAGCATGCATCATAAACTACATTCAAATACTATGGCAATGTCTAATTTACAGTACACTAAGAGTGTAATAAAAAGTATTGATCTTGCAATGTCTAAGGAAATACAATAATCAAATATTCCACTAAAGCAGACAATAGATTTCCGATACCTTTTCAAAGACCAAAAATTTTTGAAGCCTAAAAATGAAAATGAAGTGCAGAAACCAGGGTCACATCTACACTGACAGGAACGCTGCTTTTGTAATTTAGTGGTTTTGCTGGAGGCTGAGTACACACAAGTGCATTGCTGAAGAAGTAGCAGGAAAGTGAATATTTTACCAGCCACGTAAAGAACACTTGAAGCTTCTGGCCTGTGTCAAATTTGAAAAAAATATTTTAATGCTTTGACTAAATGTATGAGGTATTCATTTAGGCTTAACTGATTATCCTGAACCGTATACAAGCAGCTGCTACAGTTGTGAAGAAAAGAACTTCAAAAGCAACCAAAGCATGACTTTTGTTTGTCCTCCTACAAAGTAAAGAGCCTTAAAAAAATGACAAAATGAAGCAGATTTTTGATGGCGATAAAAGCAGGGACTATTAGAAATATCTGAAATGTGCCTGGCTCTCTGATAACATTCTGACATCCGTGAAAAAGTGAAGAAAGAGCTACAAAGGCAATTTCCTGATTTTCATCCGTAAGGAAAGCCTATTTTTCAGTTCTGCACACTCAATGACTGTAGGGAGGATTACTTCAGCAAACAGTTTCAGCTTGCCTTTAATTTGCAAGCATTCATTACAGAGGTCTTTAAGAATCCACAAACCCTGCAGCTGCCATTACCTGAAGGAAAGAAAGAAGCTATTTCATCCAATGTACTCCTTCCGAAGAAACCTGGCTTTTGAACATATGAACCAAACTGAAAGTGTCATAATTCTTATTAGCAAGATCTTAGTTACTGACAGAAGGAGTTGTGGGCAAACTGCATATGGATAGTTTAGCGAGGCTATCTGGATTTTAAAGTATGGCTTTGTGTGATGGGCTCCTCATCTAATAGATGAAGCATGTACTTTTCTTTCTACAGATGGAAGTAACAGATCACCAGCACCATGAGGGTGTTTTAACATCCAAACCTGCCTTAGGAGACCGAGGTAGAAATAACTCGCTGCCTCACAGACTAAAGTTTCCGTAACTCAGTCACGATTGTTCTCCTACTTGCAATGTAGAAGAATACATACACGCGTAGACCATTAAACCAAAGACACACTAAGAACTTCAGATAAGAAGTTGTATTTTAATGGAAACAGTGGCCTCTGGATGCTCTATAGGCATTTCCCAAGACAGCTAGTGCATTTGAATCAGTAACTCTCCTGTGTAATAGTGCAGTCTTGCAAGTATATTCTCTTTTTATTACTTCTAGCTCTCTAAAAGTAGAAAATAAGACAACTATTCCGACTGTTGCATCATGAAATCCAACTATTCATGGCAACACAGCCATAAACATGTAGTCGTAACTGAGCCCTAGAACCTGGTTTTTCAAGAATTAACTTATGTAGATGATAAATAAGACTTTTTCCTGTTTGTTCTCCTGGCTGAGACTGTTAAGCTAGAGGATTTTATTTGTGATTGGGGAATTTTGATACAAAAGTAAAAGACAACATTTTTTCTCAGTTACTGAATAATACTTTTTCTGTAAACATGTGAAGAAAAGCAGGACATCGCTGCCTTCCAGATACTCAGTGGTGTCTTCAGGAGATCTATTCACGCCAACTGGAAGCACCTTCTGTTGAAGTGATTACAGCCAATAAAAACCTGAGACTCCTTGGTCATACAATTTTATTTTAGAAAATACAGTCTTCCAGCTTCTGGAATTCCAGCCTGAAAATACTAAAGCAGCTAGTATGTCTTGCAGCCTACACCAATGGTAAATCAACTTTGCACAAACCTGTTAAGCGTGGAGAACAGCATGAGGACTTTCCATAAAACATGGACACAAATGTTATAAAAATCCTTACACTAATATTAGAATGTGTTTTTGGAAGGTTTCATTGACATTAGTACATATCTAAGTGCTTTCTAAAAGAAAAGCCATGAACTGCAGAAGAGTTGAAACAACTCCTGAAAGAATCAGCAATTAAAATTAGAATTCACAAATTCTGTGTAGTTTGTGCAGTGTTCTTTGTTCTTTGAATAAAAGCTAAAATAATTACCTTCTGTTCTAGTTCATTCTTCCTGTAGTTGATAGTGATGGAATAGTAATGTCTGTTTAGTCCATGAATTAGTGCCTGTAAAGTTCAGGGAAAAGTTTGCATAAAAATTACCCACCACTGAAATGAAGACTTATTAGAAGAGTTCATTAAAACACAGCCATCTTCAAACATCACTTCCAGTAAATGTACCCATTCCTACTTCTCTCTTTCAAAGTCCATTAACTGATAGTTATACTTCCTCTATTTAAAACTGGACTTATTCTGTGCAGTAACACCCATCCATCATAAGAAAAAGCGATAACTGCCGGCAAATATTTGAGAGATATATATGCACAGATCTTTCCTTCAGATCTTACCTCACTCAATAAATTTAGGTATCATTTCTACTAAAACACATCTCTTTCTGTTACAAACAAAATAATGCTGACTACGCGCATCACATTCATCCTAGATACTAAACCTCATTTTTTTAATTTTAAATACAAAAATACCCTGTCTCATTATAATTACACTCTCGCCAAACTTGTCTTTAAACTTTATAATCGGAGTGACTGAGATGAGGCGATATACCATCTTCTATTTTGTTCATGTGGATTACATTTTTTTTTAATTTGTGACTTAAGAGTGATTTGGATTAGTATTTGGTGCAGCAGGGTTTTAAAAAATGCTGTGATAAATCCTCAGCAAAACTATAATTTTCTATTTTCAATTAAAACTTTACATACAAAGCACAGATTTAGAAAACAGATAAATCACAAATATTTCTTATGTTTCAATTGTTCCACCTATCTATGTTTAAATATATTCTTTAGAGCAATCCAGAATGAATGTGCATTTGCATCTTATGCAACTTAATATTTCAGCATTCCAAAATTATCTGGATGAAAGCTGAAAATGTTCTCAGACACGCATTTTTAACACATTTCTTTTGCAAACACACGTAGACTTAAAAAAAATAACTGATCACATTTACAAGAATTAATAGTTCAGGATAACCACTACTCGTATTACTGATTAGAATTAGAATTATTAAGTACAGATTTTATCATCAATAAAGTACTTTATGGCAGAAGTTAGCAATAAATAGTTTCCACCGCCATTTCCTTAATCCAAATTGCTGCATACGTGTTTGTTTTGTTTTAAAAACAGTTGTAGATATTGTGGGAGTTTTGCAAATCTCCTACAATACATAAGATTTGACAAATGCCTTATTTTCTCCAGCTTTCCTTCCATTCTCCCAAACCATTCCTTTATAGAATGGGCAAAGGTAAAAGGTGAACAACTGTTCTACTTTAATCCTGAGCAGAAGTTGTGATTTGGCAAATGCAACAGCTTAAACTGAAGCCAATAAAATAAACACTCGCTTTACATTCTAAAGTGAACTCTGCTCTTCGTGCATTGTTTCAAATGGGAACCACCATTCCTACAAGCCTTACAAATTGGATGCACAGACAGAGAACAAGTAAAAAAGCTTGTCACAAAAGAAAATAGGGGAAAAAAAAACAACAACAAAAAAGGATGAAGCCAAGCCATGTAGTGTACTTATTTCTAACTTTTTAAGGAATATCTTAAAATCGCTGCTAGAGAAAGACATAGAAATTGTGGCACAGCTGAAATCAATGTTGTTTGCTGTTGAGCTCAACCAGCTCAGAATTTTATAAATGACCTTAGAATAAAAGCAAGACTAAACTGAGTCCTTGCGGGGAAAAAAAGGGGCTGTGCATTAAGAACAAACTATGGCTTTTAGCTCAGCGGTGACATTGCAACAGCTCACTGCCAACTTGCAAAAAAAAATAACAAAACATACTCTAACAATGGAAACCCAAAACTCCCATGGCCTAAATATGCCATAGTGTAGTGACAGTGATCTTAAAATAATGAAGCTTAACAATACTTCTGGGGTTTACAAGGGAAGTCATTACACATGATCCGGAAAAGCCCAGTTAGGATATTAACCTGAAAGAAGCAAGCATGGGCTTGTCCATACCCAATCAAGGTATCAACTGGTTATTTCATACTTATTATTGTTCACTATTACTGCCAATTCAAAAATCAAAAGTAAAACACAACAATCTTGTTTAATTATCTGGTTTCATTTATTTTAATAATAGAGGCTTGCAAAGCATAATAAAAATCAGTCGATCTTTTGAAAGCTAAGAGCGTGGTGATCTAGTCTCCCAAAGGTCATTTCTCGCAGCAGAAGTTTAGCCCCTCTGTCAGTTCTATCATGACTATCACGTCATTTTTCTAAGATGCTTATCTAGAAGATATTGCTTTTATTAAATAAAGGACCAAAAGAGAAGGAATCTAGAAACATGGCTGCAAGTACACATGCCTTTCAGAACGCACAGTATGGGGAAAAAGTTTTCTGAAGAGAAAAAGCCAAAAGACATTGAGGCAGAAGAATGACACAGGAAAAAAAAGCATTAAATTACTCTAGGGAATACGTGCTTCAGATGAGAAGCTATATCTTGAAACATTGGTTTGCTTCATTCAAGATCAACATTTTTGTCTTACTAGTGAAACTGTTACCTTTAGAATTCAAACTCTGAATGCTGAGTTTCACAAACGGTTACAAAGAAATATGACAACATTCTCAAAGGAAATGTTATAGCTGAAACAACCAATCAAACGACTTATTGATCTACTGAATCTCCTATTCCACCTTTTTTTTTTTCCCAGCAAATTACTGTATTGTACCACAATCAGAGATGAATTTTTTAAGACACAATGCAAGGTTAAATCTAGATCGCATGTTACACAACAATGTGCACATGCATGCAGCAGGAAGGCAATATTATTACTGAAAATAATTTTTTCCATAATTTGTTCCAGAATAATTTAAGAAAGCTGAGACAGGTTAATAAGGAAGTTTTAAATTAAATTACAATACTGAATATGGTTAATATCTACCTATCTCATGTCACATGGTACGGTATCAACTGTTACTTTTAGAAGTTTGTATTTCAACAAATCTATGCTTTAACCTTTGCAGTAAATAATTATACAGGAATTCACACTTTTCTAGCTAATCTAGGGCTCAGTTTTGAACTCTTCGTATATATAACTCCATTGATGATTCACATCACTTTTAAAGGCATGCAGAAAAATGCTATAAAGAGAACAATAAACAACTTGGAGCTTACTGTTTTTAGGCACCTTCCCCCCAAACTGCTGAAAAGGTCCTGCAATTTACAGGATTATCAACACTGGTTTTACCTGGATAGAAGGCTTGTTTAAGTGACCCAGATTTGAAGTTGTTTGTCTTGGTTCATGTCCCAAGACCATCATATTAGCATTGATCAATCTGAAGGCATCAATAACAACCTGTAAAAACAAGATGTCAAGTCAATTCTTTTTAGAAAATGCAACTAATAGTGCCAAGCAACAGTGGACAAGGCACAATCAACTCTCATCTGTTTTTGGCCTTTTTCCAGAAAATCATTTAATTATAATATTAATAAAAAAGGGCCTCCTGCTGGCTATGCTATCCGCACACTACACTACCTTGTATTGTAAGGTGACACCAATTACTATCTTTTCCACGGAGCTGCAAGTTTTATACACATTATATAATCAGATAATGAATTTTTATGTACGTTTACTCTTAATCTTCAAAGGTATGCATATGTTTGTCACCTAAATCTTATCCAGTCATAGTGAATGACAGAGAGAGACTAAAACTGAAAGTGAGCACAAGCTAAGGGACCAAGTCTAAAGCCCAGTCCTGTCACATCAATTATACTACCACAATACTTGAAATGACAAGAAAATTATAGCTAGCAAGGAACTTGCCCCATGTATTCCCTTCTAGTCAGATGCTTTTTGCTTCTTGTGACTACGAAAGGGTCTATAAACTGTCTGATGGATTAAAAAGTCCTTGTCAGTGTCATGCTCAGGAGTAAAAAATAGAGTATATGAAAACCAAGGTCATTCATGATTTAAAGGTACACAGTAGGTATTATTTAGTGCCATATCTTTGCAAATAAAGTAAATTTACCACTGATTTTTATTTTGTCCGGTGCTGAATTTGTCTATGAAAATATTTGGAGATCGTATTTCATGGCCCATAGAATAAAATCCAATTACCTATCCAACATCTACACCAGATAGGATGGAGCTGAGGACATATCAACAATACACACACAAAGTCACTCTCACCATGCACTTGCCATTACAAGCTAACCATTCTCGTCCAGGCCCTGGTCTTCTAATTGGGCCTGAGGACATATGCAGCACCACGCAGCCACATAAATAGCTCTTGCCAGTCTTTGCAGGCATCTTTTCTGCCTAGCATCGAAGAGTTATTCCAGTCCTCCAAGCTAAATAGTTTTAATCTCAGCTGCTTTCACTGCAATCATTTTTATTCTCTCCCATACTATGGGCTGGTCAACAACAGATACATTTATAGGACTGGTCTGATATTTTGAGAAATTAGGAGCTGAACTAAATCTTTTGTGATGAACCAACAAGAAATCAACCACTGTCTCCTATCGAAAGTCTGCAGAGAGGTGACATTGGGTTTCCCCCACTGTCCTAATACTTTCCTCTTGATTAACACAAATAGTAACAAAATACATACAAAGTTTGTTAGGATTATAATTATTAAGGTAATTAATGTTTATATAAAATTACTAAGAAAGTATTTATCACAAAATATTTATCAAATTGTAAACTTAAAAAGCCTATGAACTCATTACCACTCACTACCACTACAGCCTACTGGGTGGCCTCTCAGCTGCCTTGCCAAACCTATCTGCATATATCGAGGATTAAAATACCCTATAGAAAGTGTATGAAATAATTTTATATTAAAAATATTAGGTTGTGACCCAATTAATGTGAGTTAGCAGTGATAATCCATTTCTGAACAATAATCAAGCCAAATTACACTTAATATGCAGCAAATGCAAGCCATATTATATTAATAATACAAAATTATTTTTAAAAACACTTAACTCTCAATAGCTTATATATATCTCATTGACATAAAATAAATGTATTTTTCCTCTTATTACTATCAGATTTTTCAAGTATCTTAGAATTCTCATGACAAGCTATTTTATTTACATTCTGTGTTCCATTTTAAACAGATGCTCCAATTTATGAACACCTGGAAATGCCCAACCATAACAAACATGCAGTATAAATTAAAAAGTCAAGCGAAGGAAAAAAAAATCCACACTGCAGGCCTCCTGAGACAAGCTAGATAACAGGGAAAAAAAATCAAGCAAGTAACTCACTCTGTGGAGCAAGAAAGGCTAGCAGAGCAGCACAGTGCCACGCCATGCAGGCCTCATGGCCTCTCCAGACAGAGCGACCAGCGCCGCCTCAGCCAGGCAGCATAACAAAGCCGTGTGAAGAACTGAAATCACAAACTCCACACTTTGGACAGGGATAAAATCATAATTCTTGTAATCTAGAAGGGCAGAGCAATGCGCACGGATGATATTTCCCATCTCAGCTGCACTATGACGACCAATGGTAACTAAATACTTTAACTACACTAAGATTAAAGGAATTTGGTGCTATCACTATAGCAACCATCTTAAAGAAACTAACATGCTCAACAACCTGGAGGCTAAATTTAGACCTAATACGCAATAAAAGCATAAACACAACAACAAATCCTATATATTGTCTTCTACAAAATGTAATTGCTTTCTTCAAGGCCAGAACAAATCAGTTCCTCCTTTAAAGGATTACATAAAATAAATAGACTCATTAATGTCCAGTGTACTAATGAGCAATGGGTGAACTAGGTGTTAATTACGCCACAGTAAGAATAGAGAAAAGAACCCCGGTGGGCAAGCTCTTGGACGTGCGTGGAGCTGAAGTCAACTTGCTATGTTTGTGTATTTTGAAGTACAGCGTGATGCAGTCAGGTGACGGCAACGTGGTCACTGGGTATTTTGCAATGGAAACTTTAGAGATAGTATTATCAAATAAGGAACCTCTAAGATTTAATTAAAAGCAGCACAAACCCCCAGTTTGCTACTCAGAATTTCACGAAGAAGTCAGTATGTCTCATCCAAAATTTTTAAGCTGTCACTGCACTTCAATTATCTAATGCATCTTGCAATGTGTTAGCAAAAACCACAGTTTTCAATCTTCATGCTAAATTCTCTTTCTGTAAAGACATAAAAAGTTAAAGAAAAGTCTGTGGCATTGGGATATTTTCCAGAAATAAGGTAAGATGTTTTTCAAATGCAATTCCACAGCGCAGCTCTTCCACCACTCTGACCATTTAATTTCTCCAAGTACAAGTGTCTTCAGACTTTTCAGAGGTCATTTCAACAGCAGACAGCTTATAACAAAACCATTAGCAGTTTGGCTAGCTTAAGGAAACCTCTTACTTTCCTTTTTTGTTTATTATCACTGCATGAATCTGCAGCATATGAGAGTTTATAATTTCTCGGGCTTGTTAAATTCATGTTAAAGGTCTGTTTTCTTGTTGAATAAATTTTGTTCATATAATGCTGCCTATTTCATATACTGAGTCTTTAATAGCACCTTTGGTCTATGCGCAACTCACAGATCAAAACAGAGGACTAAAATAGGGGTTGATGATGCTATTTACATGTGTGATTCCTGCTGTCTTCTTGTTAGTAGCTTTAATATAATAGAAGACCTTGTCTGTTTTGTAATTAACACATCTTTACTGGAGAGATATTTGGAAGTGATTGCTGTGAATATACTGGTTAGTAAAATAAACACAATCACACACCACTTTCTGTTATCAGACAAATTTGTGAATTGTACACATTATACTCCAGATCAACAAACTGTGATATAACAGCCAAGTAGAAGACACATTTATATAACCCTTTATTTTTCTGAAAATATGTATTCAATCTGACCTTGCAAATATAATTAGCTTGTGGGATGTGTGGATTTCAGTACCATGGATGCTTTACTAATTGCAGCTCTTGGAAATAGATACTAAATATTTGGAAGCTGCCAATACAAAATAAAAACTGCATCTTTTTGTACATCTGTCTTAGCTTCAAAAAAGCATAATAATCTGGAAAACAATAACTATACAGCATTTTTCAAGCATTTCCCCGGGGTCACGAAGCACAACAGAGACTGCATAATGGACTTCCAGAAACAAAATTTATAATTATCCTCAGTGTACTTTATAAATTTGAGGACAGCTATAATTAGTATGATTCATGGCTACTCACAAGTGCTGGATTCCTCAACTGGTAACTAGATAAAAATCTGGCCTTTTCTAATCTGTGCATAGTTATTAAAAATAATGTCATGATTAAAAATTTAGAATGTTCAGCAGCCAGATTTGTTTTAGCTTCTTCCGACAACGTGCTCCAGGTGGATTACCACTTTTTCTAAAGCAGTCTTCAAAACTTTGCCTCTGTTTGAAAAAATTCGAGAGAAATTTGAGAGTAGTTTACAGTCATGATTCTATTAAATTCCTCCAATACCAAATCTACAAATCAGATTTAAAGAAACACATAGGTCCAGGTCTACCATATTTTAATGACGAAGTTCTGTAAGAAGTAAGCCGGTCTTTCTTATTTTAATTACAATTTTTTTCTAGCATCAATATTTTTTCCACTGAAGATTCTATCACATATGGTGACTATCTTTAAAAATGTATTGTATCCTTTAAACTCAAATAGCAATGCATTGTTTATGCCATATGTTTGTGAACAAATATGCCAGTGCTTAAAGAAAACTCTGCAAAAGATATAATGTGGTTCTGCCAGGTGTGGAAAAAGAAGTAATGTCCCATCTAAAATATCTTTTATCACCTGCAACTGACCTGTTATCGACTGCTTAGTTTGCTTCTAGATTCTTTAAAAATGAAATGGAACATGTGACCTGAGAAGTGCAGCTATGGTTTATGACCATTTCGTTATTTATGCTGCCATGCACTGTTAGACAACTACAAGTGAAGAACATCTTCTGTCCCCTGTAAGCCCACAACATAAAAAATTAAAAGAAATCTTACTTTTTATGCCATTTCCAATGAAAAGCACTAAGAACTGAAACTGACTCATGCCAAATGCATACCACTGAATTGCTGTGATTGTGAGTTTGAAGTTTGCAACATGGAAATTATTTATAAAATGTCAATTTTAGCTCTGGAAAATATATTCCTAGGAGTATGTGCATTTTACTTCTCTATCCTTAGAGAATTGCTTATTTGTGGTCAAATCTGCTGTACAACTTCAACATCCATACTGGGAGGGGAGAGAACTACAGTATAATACATTTATCTTGACAAGTGAGGGCATGCATCCATAACTCACAAGCAGCAAAGCCACAAGTTTTAAAGCTATATGCCTTAATGAAGATAAATGGACTATTCTACATCCACTATGGCAAAAGGAAATTAAACATTTAATACTTTCCAACAAAAAGTCGTCTTGAAACTTTTTTTTGTTTTAGGGAAGGGCATGAACTGAAGTAACCTGTGTAAATGGTTTCATAGGTAAGTATACATTGCTAATTTAAACACAGCAAATCCAGAGGATGTTGTTTAAAAATTTTTGGAACACTAGCACTGATATTAACAGTTTTGGCATCGCACTAAAAAAATTTGGGACTTAAAATATGCAAAACATGTTATTCTGAATACATGCAATTATAATAAAAATGTTGGCTTTCATACAAAACTGTAGCAAATGCATGGTAGAGTGGCGGTGATAAAGCAGTTCAATGCAAATGTAGTTTATGCCTATGTTCAGAAAAATCATATCCTCAACTGAAATGCAGACGCATGAACACCAAGTGGCATACTCTGTAGTGCAGATGCAATTCATCTCCTACAAATCTGATTCTTCAGGAAAAAAAAGCATCAGTCTTTATTGAATCAACAGTAATCAACACCAACACAAATGTTACTTTCTTCCTTATTCTCCAAATCAGGCTGCTATCGAAAATCTAGATCTAAGTTGGTTCTTGCCTGAATCCAAGCCAGATGTTTCAGCCCCAATAGGCAGTCTCTGCTATACCAAATGCACTGTCGTGGCAATGTTAAGAAATGTCGCAGTTCAACTAATCAGTTCAACAGTCATTTGGTGGTGACCTAGCTGTTAGTTACATGAAACTCGTAATCCCACTCTTGCCAAATATGATTGCTCTCCACACACCGCAGGCTACTATGGCAGCTGACTCTGTCACATCCTGTTGACACTGGCACTCCTGTTGACCAGCTTTAGTGACACAAGCAAATGGAGAAGTACACAGGCACAAAGATGCAACATTGCCATAAAGGTTTATTCTAAGAAAGAATGAAAGACTTTGGCAACTAAAAGGCTAAAATCACACTACAAAAACATATTATTGTGTTCCTGTAATTATTTATGACAATAACCCCAACAATGCAAATTGTGTTAATGACAAAGTATCGAAGCTTCATCTCCTCCATTGCTATTTCTCAGCTGTTGTGGTTTTCTCCCCTTTAATTTCAAAATCTACAAATTACTAACAATCAATCATAGAATCACAGAATCTTTACAGTTGGAAGGGACCTCTGAAGGCCATCTAGTCCATCTCCCCTGCAATGAACAGGAACACCACAGCTACTGCCCAGGGCCTTATCCAGCCTCGCCTTTAAAGTCTCCAGGGACGAGGCATCAACCACATCACTGGGCAACCTGTTCCACTGCCTCAGCGTCTTCACTGTCCAGTAATGTACCAATACTCAAAGTATTTATACAAGTACTCAAGTTTTTATACACACTGTATGAGTACTTAATTGCTGTACAAAATGTACAGAATGATATAATCTCCGTCTCTAAACAGTTTCAAACAAAACTACGCTTTGTAAAGTTCCCTTCTGTATTTTACAATTTTTCCTTTATACCAAAAAATAACGTTAGCAAGTTCAAAAAAACATTTGTATCGCAAGTCAGTAGTGGACAATACAGTCCATTTAGTGTTTCGTTTAGTTTTTTACTAATTCTTTAAAACTGTATTCTTGTGACTTGATTTTGCCCGTTTCTGGGGAAGATTTTTTAAGAAAACAATTATTAAGATAATGCATGAACTGGGGAGGGGAAGTTGTGCATGTAAAAAAAAATCTCGATAGATGGCTCCTATCTACTTCTGAAAGTTCTCATAAATGTAATCCTTAGCAGGCTATTTTCAATTTCATATTTTACATATTACACTAGTCTCTCCACACATCTCATCTTAAGGATTGCTTTTTTCTCTCTTAAAAGTAGCCACTACCTCCTAACAGACAAGGGAACAGGAGAGGTATGAAGAGAAAAAAAACAGTACTCTAATGAAAGAATGGAGGTCTGAAAGTGTGCAAATTTTTAGAAGACTAGTGTAAGTCTTATGTTCAGCCAAAGAAAATCTTTGAGGATAGATGGCAATTCCAGCACCCAGAAGAGTCATTGTTAGTTCTCTGCCTCCTTTTGGTTTCATTCCTTTACACTAACAAGTTATACAATCAAACAAAATCACACTTCTTATGTTAATTATTGAACAAAAAAAACCTGCCTATTAAGCTGAAGAGTTAAAAACTGAAAGCAAGTATTGCCAAAACCATATCACTCTCATATATAACAAATTACACACCGGTTGACACCTAGATCTAGAGTTAACACATGTACCAATGAGAGGGGAAATGAAGAGGAAGAAGAGTACTGGAGTCGGTCATTCAGTAATGAACTCTGACCGTATATGAGTTTTGTGGTGATATTTTAATCTCTTATCCCACGCCTGAATAAATTTTGTCCATTTCAAAAATGGACACTGCAAGAATAGTATAGCATTAGAACAGATATCCCAGGAATCTGTTGCATCTCAAGATTTGAGTGGACCAAACCTTAGAGTGATTTGGTCTGAACTCCATGCAGAGCCTGTGTTGTGCACAAAGCTGGACTAGTTCTCCTGAGATTACTTCCCACCTGAACGACTTCTGTTACCTGGCTAGCCAAATATTAATGTTTTTTTTTTCCTCCTCGTGTCCTCTGAATGAGATTTGGGTAATAATAAAATACCACAGCAAAAACCTCTTCTATGAAAGTTACAGGATATGGTCTGAGCACGGGATTAAGATGCACAGCATGTTTGTCTGCCAGGAGGTGACAAACATGCAAAGTACAATTTATAAAAAATTATCACAAAGACAAGTCTTCTTCAGAAAACAACAGATTTTCCTACCAGTGTTTCTGACAGTGCCTTGCTAGGAAAGATTACAGTGCAACAGACATGAAATTTTGCTGTAAGAACAAGAGGTTTGTTATGGACTATACTCACCGCCATAAATGGCAAAACTTCTCAGATCTACAAAATGGACTTCAGATCATTTTGATATTTTGCAAAATTTTGTCAGCAATTATTAATTGACAGAAACTAACGAACTGCCTCTCAGGAAAGCACACCATTTTAAACGGTGACTTTTTCTAAAGATTTCTAACACCGTTAAATAAGTAAAATAAACAAGGCTTAAAGCTTTAAAGAGTTTTAAAAAGAAAACATCACCTTTTTTCTTAACATAAATGAGTATTAAGGTATAGTTAATGCTTGTGGAGTGAAAGACGTGACTACATGAAACTTACCGTAATGTAGTATTTTCCTTAAGAGGTGAGGAACAGCTGCTAACTTAAGGTCCAAAAAAATTTTTTTTTAACATTTGGCAAAGGTATATTATTCTCTGCACAGAGATTTCAAAATGTATGTTGGAAAGAAATATAAAGCGTCAATATTTAACTTTATCCCAGAACTTCAATTAAATTACTTCTGTGAAATATTCTAAATATGTATTACGGCTCCCATTTCACAGACTGAAAAGCTGGAAGGGTGGTTAAAAAACGAAGTTTTGTAATCAGTACAAGATCAAGCAACAGCTAGCTAGATCGCATACTGACCATATTTTACCATGCTTGACTTCATGTGCAGAATGAAAAAAAATGCCAAAACAAAGCTTCTTCTCTCTGGTTTCTGGCAACATTGACCTCCATTAAAATTCACTGATCTGCCATGAGTTTGTTTTACAGTCAGAAGGAACATTATCAGCCTTAATATTGAAATATATGGTACATAGTCATGGAAGAGCACACTGTGTGTTTAAAAGAATATATGTAAAGTAAGATCAGTATTTAGAGCTCTGTCTTTCATACGTCCTACTATATTTATGTAAAAATACTCCACTCCTAAAATGGTCACAGCAGTCAGCATTTAACCCACAGGCCTATATGAGCATTTTTTTAATGTGAATTTCATATTTTGTTCAAGGCCATTAAGATGACATCATGCATCTTTTTTTTTTTAACTGGTGAGAATTTTACATCTTCTTGTCTTTGAATTGCAGTCACCAACGCCAGTCCCAACAGATCTTTGGAATCAGAAGACGTGTGGCCAGATGAGGACAGCTAACAAGATAACAAGCTGTAGCTTTCCACCAGTGACAGGGCAAACCACTTTTTAATGCTTTGGACAGACAAGACGGACCTGAAGCTCCTCACCAGAATTCATTTCAACTTCCTGACGTGTGAAAATAACCTCTGCCCTGGTTCCTTCCTTCCCAGCACCAGCTGCCTCACCGGCTGCAGGCCGCAGCCATTTATCTGGGCACGGACTGCTCTCCGGCAGGTTTAAAATCAGCTACTGTGTTATTTTGGACTTTGTTTTTAAATACTTCTAATCTCAGTCAAAACACACCATATTAAAATCTTCTATGCCACATGTTCACTGCAATTTTTGCCAGATAGTTATGTTGGTAAAAGGTATAATGAATAATGATCTTGGACTCACATAGCTACACACATCCTCAAAAGCCCCCCACTGTAGTGGCTACTACAGCAAGAAAATTACCTCCGCCAGCATTTCTTCTTCCGCTGGCACTGGGGAAACACAGGCCCTGAGATAGGCACAGCTCAAATTGCCCAACATACGAAAATGTACCACACAGCATACTAAGGCAGCCACGCACATGAAGTAGTCAAACCTGACCTACGAAACCTCCCCAAGTCTAATAAATCTGTTCTTACAACTCATCTAAAACCAAATACATTCTAATCTAAGTGAACTTGTCAACCAAAAACATAAAAATCATACAGACTCAATAGCCCAGTCTCACATCCCACAATCTAGGGATTAATTAGAAGACATAGTAGACATAATTTGGGGGACTCTAATTCTAAGATTTAGGGATGCACTTGCCAGAAACATGACAGATGTAATTTATTATTTTTTTTCCTTAAGATGTGAAACCTGAGAATGTAATTTTCTCTGACTGTAGCAGCTAGACTTGTATTGAAAACAAACATTGCAAGACTTCCAGTGATCTTAAGTACTGGCAGCAGTGCCATACAAAAAGCTGTAATTGAGAAATGTTTAGATGGACAAAAATTCAAAACAAAAATACCAAAGCTTTTTTCATGAGCAGAACAAAGACCTTCATTTAAGATGGCATCTGTGTCAAACAACAGTGGCAAAAAAAAAAAAAAAAGCAACATGAAGGAAAAAAAAATGCACTCAGTGAGCAAATGTGGTATAACAGTAGCGTGACTTACTGGGAGGCTTTTCCCCTCAATGGATTTAACAGCTAGTTAGCTCTACATTATCAGTATGCACCCCCAAATTATATTTTGACAAAATGGAAATAATGTTTCAACATTTGCATTGGAAAGAGAAAATTAAAGCAACCATAAGCAAACATAAAGAAAACGTTCTAGGAAAAGGTCAGCACTAATTAAGTAGCGTAATGCAACACTACTTTCCCCGAAAACTATTAAAATATATCAATTACACAATTTAGAAGGAAGCAGAATTGAGATGTCTAATATCTTCCAAACAACCACAAGCTATTCATTTATCAAACATCTCTGTTTTACATAAACAAATACAAGATAAAAATCAGAATTTGAATAAAACAAACCAAGAAAACAATTTAAGTGCGGTGCAACTGCAGCTTCAGAATATTCTATTATGAAATTAAAGGAAAGCTTAGCAGAAGTGTTCGATAGTTTCACTATAGTCTGTCTCACAGGAAATATGGTACTACAGCTTTGCAGAAAATGAACACTTTTTAAATATTTATAAAATTACATTAATATAATCCATATATATATATCATGATGTATTTCAATAATTATTCCACAATACAATGGGAGTGCATGCTCAAACAAAACACCTCAGCAGTATTTTAAAGCAGTAAACCACCTAGCCAATTTCTGTGCGTTCTGTAGTTTTTCTAATCCACTCTCCCTGTGGTTGAGCAAAATCGAATTGCCTCTCACATTTGCAGACAGCTCTGTGAAGGTGATAATAGAGCTGCTCCCTGCTGTCATGAGGCAGGAAATAGGAAAATGGCATATGGGGCTAGAAAGAAATAAAAAGAGAACTAAACAAGAACAAAAGAGATTTCAACAAAGGACAACTATAACCCAATATGCTTTGCAAGTTAATCTCTTTTCATAATCATTTAACATACTTAATCATTTATCTGCACATTTTCTCATAAACTTGAATGCTTGATACCAAGTCTTCTGTAAAGTTTTATTCCGTAAAACATTTTGGAATAGAAATGCTACTAAGAGCCAACATATGTAACGCCTATAAATCAATGCCTTATTAGTACCCACATTAAGGGGCTAAATCTATTCCAATCTGTTAGTAATTCATCTTAGATTCTGTGGCTAAAATGAAATCTCTGGAACAATGTATGCTTGGATTATTAGTTGCAAAAAACACTGAGAGACCCACCTGAAAAACAAAACACAAAGTAAGGGTTGTTACTGGTTATGTGCATTGACAGTATCAAAGACTTCCAGCTTGTTTGAGGACTACTGATGTGAGACACGGAATAAACAGAAAAGGATGTTTTCACTTACAGTGAGATAGTTATTTATATATTTATAAGGGAGAATGGGCCTCCAAAAATCAAGAAATTGTTCATATCCACAGTGCCTCCATACTAATTCTTACTGAAGTACCTTAAAAAAAAGAAAAGCCTACTATACCTTTCCTTTTACACTCTGAATGGGATCCACCACCACAGCAACAGCTCTTTCCGATAATGCTTCAAAGCTCTGCTGAGTATTGATATCTACACCAGACAACCAACAGCCAAAGCCAGGGTGACTGTGATACCAACCAACAACCATCTCAGGTCTGAAATGAAGAAGACATTGAAATTCTTGAAAAATAAAAACACGTAACACAAGAAGAAACAGTTATGTGTCACAGCACAGATTAGGGTGAGTTGTGAAAAAATACCATTGGAAATTCTTAAATTACTCACCATAGCTCGGTGAAAACATGGATATGAATAAATCCAACAAAAGAGGGCTATCATTAAGGGATACACATTAGCAGAGGAAGATCATGCTTTCAGTTTTTCAGCCTGTTACCACACCTTCCCTGAACCAGTTTTTACCCTTTCAGCACTTGAGTAAATATCTACTCTTTAACTCCTTGGCATCGAGGGTTGAATTTTCACTGCAGAAAGTCCATTTCAGTCATGGACAACGGAAACCAATGGTGGGAAAGGATTAAATATCAATTAAACCAGCAGTAGAACTAGGAACTCAGTCAAAAAGCAATTTGCACTGTTCTGTTCAGCTGCTGAGCCTTTTGCTAACATTAATTTCTAAGTTTTTCCCACAGTAAAAGAATTTGAGCAAGCAGACGACAACTGTTGAGAGGTAGGAGTGAAATAAAGATTCATTTAAATACTAGGGTATTTTACCCAATTATTTCTTTCTTTTCCTTGAAATTGCACATAAGTAAGCTAAAACAATGTATTTTTTTAATCTTAATTGAAAAAGAAAATCAATCTTTTACTAAATTGAGCAGCATTCTAATCTTTCTGTGCAATAATCAAAGATGTAAGTTTAACATGAGTGACAACCTCCTGACAATGGAAAGGCACGAAGTGAATTACACGCTACGCTACTCAGCCATTTTCTGGGCCAATTATTTCTTAAAAATTACTAATAGCCCTGTGTTCACTAATTTTGCAGAGAGCCAACTGTTTCTTCTCAACAGTATGCAGAGCGTATTTGTTATTCCCAGCTCTTCTCAGGGTGACTTACCTTCCTGTCTGTTTCAGCATATCCAACATTTTTGCTTGAAATACAGGATCAACTGCCTCCACACTGACACCCTAATGCAAAGAGAAACAACAATCGCAGCAACTGCAGATAAAGCCATACTTTAAATCTTTTAACTTGTTACTTTTCACCTACAAAAATTTAACACAATCTCACTAGCATATGTTAAAGAAGTGAAACATGATTACTTTAGAACACCTTTAAATGTAAAATACAGTTTTATAATATAAATGTGTTTCAGTGTAATTTTTAAAATGCTAAAAAACATTTTAAATTGCCATTTAGGTAATTTCTACTATGAGCAAACATGACGAAATAGGCACAAGGATTCATCTTTTCCTCCTCTTTCTTTCCATTCTGCAAACTCTGGCCTGCTGCTTCTCAAGCTCAGCTCCAGAGATTTTTTTCAAGATAAATAACAGCAGCTTTTTGATAATTCTACATAACTGGCCACATACTACTACACACACAGTCAGGACAAAATAATTCAAATGCTTAATTTTGCATCTTTGAGCTTCAAAGAGATCTGTGTGTATTTTAAGAGCAATATCTTATTTAAGTTACACAAGAAAAGCATCATAAGCTCCAATTATGCTTTTTATACTCTTTAAAATATCTATCCATTACATTAATATTCTTACTCAGAATTAAAATACATGTTTTTTCACACCGCAATAATATCATTTAACAGATGTGCCACTATAAGGTCTGTCACAGAGAGTAAGTTCGAAGTATATCTATAGCATTGTCACAGTTAAGGGCATGATAAAGTTCTAATCAAACCTTTACATTTTTTAATCCCTCCCCCGGCTCCTGCTATATGAGTTTTTGAAGTTATGAATTAATATATCTTGTAAGTGATGTCATAGCCACATATTTATACATACACAAAGACACGAGAGATCTCCATATTGATATACTCACCATGTGTATATCAACAAGTCACTTTTTTTTTTTTACTGAAATCCATAAACACAAATGATCAAACACCACCAAAGTATAAATTGTGTAAAATGGTATCAACATGTGAATTACACACGTTCACGCTATACCTAATAGGTAGGCAGAGTTTGCTCAAATAAGCTTGCATGAATTGGTAAGGAAGGAAAAGCTTTTACAAATTATTTACTATACAGGAGAAGAAAAAAAAAAAAAAGTCTTACTGCAAAGAACTCACCGTTCCAGACTGTGGCATAGCAAAAACATCAATCACTCTCACAGTGTAATCATCAACAAATTCTCCAAGCATCAGCCCCATAACTTCCATAGGGACACCAGCACGACCATGTTTCAACATCTGGAATTAAGACCAAATGACATTGCTTAACTATGGAAGTTTAAGTAGCAGGAGACTCAAGTCTGACATGGGAGAGTTCTTGTAGCTTTTCCTGCTCTATTGATAATTCGCAACCGGTAGCACTTTCAGAAACAGTAAGGCACTATATAAAGTAGTAAAAATTAAGCCATAAGAAAGAGAAACAGTAAGTTTCTTATTCTGAATGTTCCACACAGTGTTAAATGCATTGTAAAAATCAGTCTGAGCAGCATTAAGGAGCCCAAGGGCACAGAGCCTGGGGAGGTGCCAGGTGCTCAGCCTGCAGCACCACACGGAGCTGGAACACAAACACACTTACTTTCAGCAGCGCCAGGGATGAGATATAAACCTGTTCCGCTGTGTCCACCGCAGGAGCATCTGTTGGTGGCCCCTATGAAAAGAATAAATCATCAAGTATTTTCCCCACCGTTGTTATGCTACCGTTTCTAAACCTTTTGTATTCTGCATTATGAAATTAAAGAAAAACACATGTAAAATCGGGAACTCGGGTGCCGGATGCAGTTCTTACAAACAAAGAAAAAAGCACACCCAAGCCCCCACCACTTCTTTATAGCACCTTCCTACACTAAACTACTTTGTAATAAAAGTCACCGAGCCCCCATCCTGCCTTCCCCAGCGCCAGATCAACACCACCCCAAAGAGCAATCTTATCAGAGACCGTCACATACAAAGCTGGCAAGCGCTGCACCGGCACAAACCTGTTACAAGCACCCAGGCTAACAGTCAGATAAGTTTCCATTAGTCAGCCTTGCTGCAATGCTAACCTTCGTCAGCTGTAAAATACGGCCAGTTCTCCAATTAACTATGTGTTTCTTACAGTGGTGTGAATGTAAATGCTGCTGGGCTAGCATGATTAACTGGCACCAACACAAACAGCAATTTCCCTTTGCTTCATCAGCTTTCAGCTAAAGAGGACTTGCAGATAAAGGCTAAGGGAGTACTTTGCAGATACGCTGGTAGAGCGAGAGAAAAAACGGACCTCCGATCCCTAGGTGGAAAGCTGTGAACAAAATACTTTGCTCTTTGCCTTATGAGTAGTTATTCAAAAATTAGCACAACTGTCCCAGGTGTGAATGATTGGTTGAAACAGGTTCTCTGTACTGCTGAAAATGAAAAACACAGGAGGCAGCAGTTTAACCGTCCCTTTCTTGAAGAGCAAGAGACATATTGCTCTTACATACAGAATTCCGTATCAGCGTACCTCATTACAACCAATTAGCGGTACATTCATTACTTTGTTAACAAATTGCATGCATGCAGCAGATTTCCACTGAAAAGACAAAAGGTTACCTCTACACCAAGTGACGCAGAACAAACTTGTGAAGGCTGCAAAGCAACCACGGAGCAAAGGGGAGAAAGATGCTCCCCGTTACATTAAGAGAGGAAAATAAACGTTTTGTAGATTTAGAACTTTGCTTCCACACTTTCAAGCAATACAACAGTTACAGTGAAAAAAACTACAAGCAGTTCATCAGATCATGCCACGGGACCAGAGCACCGGAATCACTTGTCCCAAGTCCGCTATGACCAAACCACTCGGCTGGTGAAGCTTCAAATGCTCCACCATTTTCCAGAATTATGTTTTTCTTCCAAACACATCATTTTACATTCTTCAGTGCATCTTTCTCGTTTCATTTAAAACCTACCAGTAATTTTCTTCTTTTCCGTTAATACTTTGGAAATCACAAAGACTTAGATTTCCACTTAACCACAGCTAAGAAAGTAGAGATGAAAAAAAAAAAACAATAACAACAACAACAAAAATCACCAAACAAACTTGAGTTTGATAACATTTCCCTTCTATGAATCCCTATCTATATATAGCACAAAGCTATTCTCTTTCAGTTTTCTATTGGTTTTAGAACAGAGAGAGTAAGGAGTGCAGAAGTACAAATGCACCAACCTTGGCTCTGTCTTCTGAAGAACCGTAACACCAATGCTGTGACATCACCATGTACATATTCATTTGTCCCAGATTTACCTTAACATTTCACTGCAAGCAAGCATCCCATTTCAACACCCGCTATTAACTAAAGAACTGGGATTTCTGGAAAACTAATGTTCGGGTTTGACAAAACTCAGGAACTTGAACTGAAGTTTATTCTGCAGGTTATGACATTTAAATTGGCTCTCCTGCACGGACTCCCTAACGCCTGTTAGGATGGCAGATCACACTGACACCCTTCCAGCAGCTGAGGCATTAATCACGGCTTCGTCCCCTGCACAGACACCTGCATTCACAACTTGTAAGAGTTTAATTATTCTTCGTAACTTTTCCCACTTTAAAATCTATTTAAAATCAGTCAGGAGAGCCAACGCTGACAGCAAAGAGACAAAGACAAATATTATTACATTTTGTTTCTGTAGCAAGACAGCTAAAATACTGTTAGCTTAAGCAAAGGTAGGAATTAAATCTGGGCATTAGCCTACCAAGCTTGTTCCTAATCTTTCTCTTTCATTATTTCTGTACTACTTGGAGCTTTCAAATAGCTGTGTTGGTGGGATTTTTTTTTTTTTTTTTTTTTTTTTAGATTTTGTGTGTGCATGGTGGTAATATTCCAGAAGTACTTAATATTATTCTTGCTGTTGATCCTTTCAGCATTCTGGAAGATAAGTTCTAAAAACAGAAACTACTTTTTGGTAAGTTCTCCTGCCCATACCCATAGCCAACAATTCATCTTCAGCACAGGAAGTATTGTTAGTGCAAAAGGAAACACTCCACTGGTGTAAATCTACTTTGCCCTGCATCCTTTTTTTTTTTCCCTTAAGTCTTTTAAGCCGTGGCATTCACTAAGAATGATTTTGTACACTACATGTGAGACTAGCTATATGTAAATAAAAGGACTACACTAAGGGTTAGCAGATAGCAACTGTAAACTTCACTGTTTCACTTCAAGCACAGATCAGCTCCAACTCCTCTTATACAGTTTATCTAATTTACTTGATCTCTTAAAAATTAGCTCATGGTAATATTCAATGCAAATATATTGTAGATCTATCAATTACCAATCTTCCTGCATAACGTAGCACACATCAACTAAATATTTTCTTGGTCATAGCTGTTTGTTTGGGAAGGTCTGACAATTTCCTTTTACTGTGTTTTCCCCATAGATTACAATTACAAGCTAAATATGAGAAAAGGAGGCAACTTCTTGTGGTGTATAAATTACTATATGCATTAATTCTCAATCTACAATCAAAACAAAGACTGGAATATCAACATAAAATAAATTACTCAAAGTTTTGAATTGATTCCTAAGAACTGATTCAGGAATTTTGAGGAAGAAGCGGCTTAAATCTTGTCCATAAACACCTTTGTAACAGATTTAATTCCCTTTTATTTTCTACCATAAGCAAAATGGAATACAAAACAATACAGGCACACAATCGTCCGTCCACAGAAAAATATAAACCGAAGTTTCATTAAAAATTCTTAACATGAAGCTTTTAAGGATTTGACAGACAAAACCATCTGAATAAATCTTGGGTCTTTCAAGTATCTGCTTCACTTTTAATAACATCAGTTGGAAGAAACAGGCATTTGGAAACAGGAACCAGCTGACTTCCAGCTCTGACCATTTCCTTTTTCCAGAAGGGACAAGGCTCTATAGGACAGTGCCAGGATGACAGCCACAGCCGGACACCAGTCACACAGCACATAGGAGTCACAAAGGCACTACACTTCTGGAGACCTCTGCTGCTGCTTCTGCTCATCTTCTACAGAATTTTATGTACTTCTTTCATGAAAGAAGGGAACAAATAAGACAACTCTATTAGCTGATCTCCACATAGAGAGAAAGTATTTTACACTGCCCCTCTACAGCACATGCTGTTCTGTTATCGCTGTTCATAAACTTCCCTGCCTGCCAACTTTGCTTCATGAGGATGGTGCTTCTTTGTTAGAGGACCAAATTAAAAGGTGTCAGAAACCCGAACAAGAAAGCTTTGTATCTGTAGCAGAGAAGATCTGTTGATATTTTTGGTTTCATTGTGGTATTCACAGGTCACAGTTTTCCCATTACACAGACTTTTAGATTGTCCATCCTGCTGCAAAACAGCATACTGGCTTCTTTCTGCAGACCCACAACTTTATTGAGTAATTTATTGCAGAAGTGGAACTTGGGGAACTACAGGAAAATGCTGTTTAGAAACATAAGGGAATATTCAGCATTCTTAATCATTCCTGTATAAGCCAGATTATCAGAATTTAAAAACTGTTCTAAAAATGTGAAAGAGCAAAACTATTACGCTACCTATTGAAAAATTACATTTCTTCTGAACCACCTATACACACTGTAAGGCAGAGAAACACCCGCCTAAAGGTCAGTCACACTGATCCAACTAAGCTCTGGCTTTGCTCAGAATGGCATAACCGCAACTGGTAACGCTAAGTATAATTAAAATGCTTTTTATTTTTGGTGTTTCTAATATGACTTACAATTGAGAAGGAATCACATTCAAATTATGAACAGATGATTACACTGAAGTATTAAAATTATGCATAATTTTATTTCAAACAGTTAAAGGGATGATCTAATATAGAAAGCAGCCCCTTACTTGGGCAGCCCTTGTTGACGAAGTGTTAAAGGCATTTGCCATTCTAACAGGGTAAAAACGAATGCCTCCAAGTGTTACCTAGTCAGGACTTTTAGCAAATTTGTTAACACTTTTAGGTATATTACTCCACCTTTCTCTTAGTGTGAACTGGTATCAATTATTTAGCCAGTTTTATTATGTTATTAAAATACCTGCTGATTAAATGCTAACTGAAGTGTCATTTTAGAGCACTGCTCCTTATTTGTACAATTTTACATTTTTTCAGATAGGTATAAGAAGTGGACTTGATTAATTATGCTAGCAACTGAGAAATATTCTGCAAATGGAGACAGTTCCTATTGTCTAAATAAACCTTAAATACTGTTCCAGTGTCACACTAATAGAACAAAAGATGATTTTGAAATATAGCACAGTAGTTCCAACAAAGAAACTCAGTTTTACAGGGGCAGCTGTAATAAAAAAGGCAGCAAAGTGAAGTGCTGTAGAGCAATTCTCATCTTTATTGCATCAAACAACATCGCTGTGTAAAATATAAAAACTACTACCATCATTCCTTTTTTTTTTTTTGGCAATTGGAACAATTTAAATGTTAACATAGGACACACAAGAGAACACTGACCGCTGTAGTGTTTATTTCTTCCCTAGTAAGGCAAGAAAGAACCTTTTAATAGTTTAATTTTGCGAGTATTAAACAACTAGTGTGAAAAACAAGCTGCATGTAAACTATTTCTACTGCCTCTGCTTCAATGACTAGCTGAGGCAACCTGTTATAGGAGGTGTTAATTGGCAATAGGAGTACAAGTCAGAAGCATGTTCCCCATCGTCCTAACCCAGCAAGGCTAGGTCATTAAAGTGGAAATGAATTCTTTCATGCCGACTTAACCCTTTCAGTACATATTTTCAGCTGTTATAACTGAAGACAATTGAGAAAGACAAAGTAAAACTTGCACTACTTCAGAATGTAAATAAGTATTCATTAACCCTTTTCCTTTACTCCTCTACTTCCTTCATGGTAACCACTCCAGATAACCACATTTGTTTTGAAGGTGGGAGAAAAGGGGCATTTGGAGTATAAATGCAATGACAACCACTGTAAAATAATAATTTAGCATATTAAAGGACACACGTAAAGATCAGGCACTCAAAAGGAGCTTAGAGCTACTGTTTTCACAGAGGTAAATCCAATAGTGAACGTATAATTCAGAACGGGAGGAAAAGCACTACAGAATCTATGCAAAAAGGACACAAAAACCTGAGAAGTGTGTGGAGAGAGAGAGAGGTAAGGGTGATAATGGAAAGTGTTAAAAGTCACCTAAGCATTTCTGCTCTTCTCTGCTTAGCCTTTGTAGAGAAGAGATATAACCTGATACATTGACATAAGCACTCCGAAGAAAACCACACCTCTTTTCACCCATTGCTAAACCTAAAAATCTTATCTAAATTATGACTGTGGAGCAGGTCTTCTGTACTGAGAAAACACACTTAAAAACAAACTAGTTACTTGAGTTCAGTCAGTGGAAGTGACAAAGTGAATAAGTCACATTCCAGATCTCAATGGCTCAACAATGCTGCCGTGACAAACACCAGAAGCGATGCACTTCACTTCCCATAGCACAGGAAGTTAATCGATCGATCAGTCATGACAGAGCAAATGATCTTACTCATAAAAAAAATAAAATCCTATAGAGTACATAGGAAGGGGGAAATATACCAATTTGCACTGTAAATCACACACTAATTAGTAGGAATTTAAAATTTTATTGCAGTTTTCTAGCTAGTACACACACAATTTTACAGCTAGTTCTACATCAACAGGATTATATTTTGAAACGAGCATTATGTCTAAACAGTTTGTATGTTTAGGCCCATTTTTATACCAATTATAATCAAGCATACATAACAGACCACAAAATACCATAAGCCTCAACAAACAGCCTAGATTTCTGAAAGGATCACATTGTCTTGTTACACCATATGTCAGATGAAATAAAAATTACAGTAATATGTTTAGTTTCAGTCTCATAGACTCCAAAATGGAGTAGGGATGCGAGGGAAATATTATGGCATCAATCGTTACTTTAAATTAAAAATATCTTGGTGAAAATCTTTAACAGGCTGGATTAAAGAAAAACTGCCTCGGTATGTTTTACAAAATCCTGTCTCCTACAAAAAGATCCTTCAGGTTCACATTTACAGCAGAACTCAACAACAACAATATAGATGGATTTGAAACATACATTTTCCATCTTCCTCCTCTTCAAAAACCAAACTTACAGAACACAGAACTTTGTATAGCTCTGAGCAGTTGGTTCAATGGGTTGGGATCATCAGTTTGCAAACACCTCTTCAGCAGAGCCAAAATTTTACTACCTCTTTGTTTGTTTTAAATTAAACACAACTCCCAACAGAGAACATGGCCAAAATTTTAGTTTTGTGTATACACAGGAATCATCCAACAAAATTTAGCTTATGTTTCTAGCCTGTCCGTTCAAAAGTTCTTGAGTAGAAAAAAGAAAAAACCCTCAGCAATATCCCTTGCATAGCTAACAACTGCACAGAAGTACAGCAATCCATCTACACGGGTATTGCAAGATTTCCCACATACAGTTACAATGTCTAGAATCATCAAAATTATTTTAAAATGTCTTCTACCACCAACAGTATTCATGACTCTGATGTTCCCATAGAAAATATCATATAAGGTGAAGGCTTATAGCTTACTAAGACAAAACATATATTTAGCAGGATTTGGCAGTGATATGATGCCAGTTTAGTTTATTTTGAGATAAGGTAAGCTTAGTTTTGTTATGCTGTACTTTGTATACAGAGCCTTGTTCTAATTAGTCATTTTAGGTAATGTTTTTATTAGAAAGAAATGTTATCTAATATTCAAACGTATTAGAAATATATTGATATTTACACATTTGTAACAAAAATCAGAATATTCCAATTTGCGTTATTACCAATACAGCTGCTGCATGAAGTGGCCACTTACATTTAACTATCTAAAAATTTGTTGAGACGCACAAAAAAGCAAGGGAAAGTATGCAGCATCACTGTGTTAACCACAGATAGCAGAAATCCGTATGAATAGGGCCACAAAGCAAATATTGGTGAGTGGGTGGGTGGGTGTTTTTGAGAACTACTGCTCTTCACAGCTTCAAACTATAGGGGAAAGAAAGAAAAAAAAATCAGAAAATACTGTATGTTGGTTTCTCTCTGGAATAAAACCAAGAGTAACTTATTATTTATTCCTATCAATACACAACCTATTGAGGTTTAAAAATGAAAGCTGTGTTTGTCATTGTCTTATTCTAAAGAACTGTGTCAAGCAGGCCAGGTAGCCCTCTGTGGGCTCTGCCTGAGGTCACCCTAAAGCATGCCAAAAACCACCAATGCTTATACACAAAGAACACCTCTAACATATGGTCCCAGAAAAATCTGAAGAGAAGTCTTCACCACCACAAGAAAAAAAAACAAGCCATTGTTCAAATGGCTGCACAGTGGCACAGCAACTTATTATTCAATAGCACAGCATTTCAGATGAGGAAACAATTTTGATCACTGTACGGGAGCTGTTTTCTGCTTACAGAACGGAACGTTACAAGTGAACGGGTGTAATGAAAGAGGCACAAAGACAACTGCTCTTGTTTAGTCTTTTTTCCTGCTTTCTCATTATGATTACACTCATTTCCTTGCCCAAGTTTCTTTGTCTCTTCTACGGAAAGTCAGCTGGACTACACTGGCAATTAAGTTGAGGAGAGAGAAGCTAATTGCCTAATTATTAGAAATAAAGAAGTTTAGAATCTGAGGCCAAGAGTAGACAGCTAAAAATGGTCTGCAGAGCTTATAGGAAAATAGTAGATCACAGGAAGCTGATAATGCTCAGGCACAACCCACTAGCTTTGTTATTTTTAGAAAAGCATGACTGTAGAGTGGCACTTTAAGGCATCTTTTACACCACAAAGAAAGTACACACTGTGGGCAAGTTCCCATTGGCTTAGACAATCGTATGACAGTTCCTAAAGTGACTCCAGAATGCCCCCATACCTCTGCCCCCATTAGCACTGTTGGATATAAATAATGTTACAATTACTCAACCATATTTCAAACGTAGGCAAACTGTATCAGCTTTTAGCAATCCCCAACAACTTTCAAGTAAGCCTACACTATCCATGAGGCTGGCATCTTCTCAGCGTAAGCAGATCTGGGCCACACTGGTACCTTAAATGTGATACACAACTTTTGTTGCTTTCATAAAGGACTGTTCAACCAACCAATGCAATAAAACGCTCAGCTCAGTCAATTCAAGTAAAAAAGCACGGTTTACTCTATCATAGGTGCTTTTCTCCCTTCCTGAAAACAGTCATCTATATAAAACACATATCAAGCACGCCTATCTGCCTGAGCAGGGAGGGACTGGATGACCTCCAGAGATCTCTTCCAATCTTAACCATGCTGTGATTTTAGATGTGAAAGTTGAGACTTTCTGTAGGAGATAATGCAGGCCATTAAGTTCTTCAAACTTTTTATAGGAATTGATGTTGGATGGTTTTCAGTGGGTGACTGTTTGTCACTGAGAAAATTTTAAAGCTTCCTGCTCTTTAAATGGGTTGATAGCTTCTGGGGAAAGAAGTAAAATTGGAATAAGTCACACAAGCTGTATTCTAGCTTTATTTCTTTTTTTTCTTCTCCATCAGCTGGGATATATATTGACTATTTCTGCAATAAAAACATTCTGAATACTTGGAAACTTCGGTGGAAAATGTCACACAAACAGTGGCACAGTAATGATGCGTAACTTCCAGAACTATAATTCAGACTTATTCCTCTTGCAGAGTATTCTCAGAAGGAATATCTGAAGTTTGAAAAGCATGGGAAGCAGAGAATTGCGTACCATCACAATTCAGGCCACAAGGTTTACACACCCAGGAAACACAGGAATGAGAGAGTCACTCAGGTGTAACAGATACCAAAAACTACAAGAAACTCTTCATGTCTTTTGAAGAAAAAACAGTAAAACAAAACAACCCAGTTCCTTATGTTAAAGACAACAGCATTCAACAGACACACTTGTACCCTCCAAACTAAGAACAAGCTGTTTCAAAAAGCAATTAACTAAAATAACGTTCAATAAGTTGCTTTATTACACAAGGGGATATTAGCATGCAGATTCGCCAGCTAGAACATGCTATTTACTTCAAGACACATCAGTTTATTTCAATGAAGTAACTCAAGAAAACCTGCATTTAATTGATAATTGGAAATGAGCTAATGTGAGCCTGACCCTCCTTTGTCTGCCAGCTCACCAACTCTTATTCTGAAGCCTTGCAGAAAACCAAACCAGTGCTCTTTTCTAATAACCATCCTGGCTAGATTAGCAGATGAAACAGAACTCTGTATCAGTGGCAGGTCTCCCAAGTTCCCACGGTGCCATAGATTTACTCAATGGGATCAGTATGTTCTGAAAACCCATGATAATACGAGGGAAAAGGTTCCACAGAATCAAGCATTGCAATGCTTTAAACCTCATAATCAAAGTGACAGTTTTCAAGTGCCATTTCCAATGCCCTAATCTGGAAACATCCCAGCTAACCCATCTGATCAACTATTTCACAGATGGAAGCACTTGATGGCTAATTGGCAAGTCCATTATTCAAATAAAATAGCTATCTGCACTTCTATTTTCTATATTCCAAGTCAAGGTGTAAACATTCCTTGTAAGACACAGGTCACTCCTCTCTGCCTTCCTTCCCATTTTTAAATTCTCCCCTCCCCCCACCATCAAATATGTTAATTCAGAAACACAGAAATAATTTTATTTTCCATTTAATGGACTAGAACATTTGTACACCACATACAACAATGTAAACCATTATTTTCAAAGATACATTGAGAAATGAAAAATAACTTTTAGAAGTATTACTTATTTCTCTGCTTCCTATCACACCTAGACAAAAAATAGACAGGATGTGTTTGTGTGGACAAGAACATATAGCTTGGGTTACTCTTCTGGTAGTCTTGGGTAAAGAGCTCTGCTCTCTTCATTTACTCACACTCTGAATCAACATCCAGTAGGACTGCTTAATAGAGACATATGTGGAACTCATTTCACTAGCAAACAATAGCTCAGCGTACAAAATGAAGAGGAGTGCTGCTCCAAATTCCTGCCTGCTGCTTAAGAATGCTTTTACGTACCCCACAAAGCCTGTTGATTTGTCTGCAGCAAATGTACCGTGCAGAACCAAGCACTAAATCACCACTGAAATTCTGTGGTAGGCAGTATTTCAGAAGAAAGAACAGGGAGATGGAAAAGAATGAACCAGGAAAGGGGAGATGAAAAAAAGACAAAGCAAAGATGCAGGAAGAGAACATACAAGAAAAGGAAAATAAAAGTATTTCCAAAATCGGAACTGCCATGATGAACAGAAGGGAAATGAAAGGAATAAGCATCATATCCCTTTCTAACTGTTCCCCCACATCTTTCTAAAAACCCCTCAATCACTCACTCCTCTTGGTGTATATCACATAAGCAGAAATTCAAATGCTGACACTACCAGGCAGTTGGGAATCAAATTATGCCCAAAGAACCGTTTCAAAGAAGGTCTCACTTATGGTGTTAAGGTCAAAACTAACATACGTATCTTCTCATACAAGGAACACAAAGTTAACGACTAAGTTTACTGCCAGACAGAAAACACTGTGGATTGCTTATGTGATGCCAAAGCATCTTCTTTCCTCTTTTCTTCACTCTAAGAAGGCAGTCCTTGTCAATTTAAAGCTAATAAAGAGAGAAACGGTTCATAAAATTTCTAAACCTTACGTCACTGGAGGGAAAACACAGTTGAAATATGCATGTGGTTATTCTTAAAGTAACACTGTCTTTCTCAGATATTTAGCAGCCACATGAAGACATATATGGTCATCCGTATTTAACACTGACCACTTCTGGACAATTCAACATTGAAAGCAAATAATTTGCCTTCAAATAACAACTCAATAATATGTTGCTGAAGCAAGCAGTAAAAAAAAAAAATGGATTTACTAGAAGTAGTTTCCAAGTAGAACACAAGACACCTAAAGATTTCTGAAAAGAAAGATGTAAAAAACAAATCCAATAGCTGTAGGAATAGCACACTGGAGTTTAGAAGTAAAGGGGAAAGCAAATAATATAATAGAGGTGGTATTAGAACGGTGAAAGAGACAGGTGCTGTTGAAGAAACTAAGGCAAGTCAGTGAAAAAGAATTCCATGGCAGAGATCAAACAGTAACTGTGCTTACCAGGCATTTGCTGATACTCAAATATTTGTTAAAAAGCAAATCGAATCAACTATTAATTGATCTTATGTGATGCAGTCCTCCTGCTAAGAAATCAAACCCTTAGCTAAAAGAAAACTAACTGCTGAATTGAGTTAGATTATATTCCTTCGAAAGTGTTTCTTTTTCCATAAATCTCTACACACAGATGAATCTGGCATCATTCCAGCAGGTGTTTTTACCATGTTCAACCTTAAAAGCAAAACCTTCAAAGAAAAACAAAGTTTTATACAATTGTTTAGTACACTATAGGGCAACCCACTGGTAGTAACTCTGTTTACTCTAGAGCAGGACAATAAATGCCCAGCTTCTCTCTTCCACCTCAAAGCCCTCTGATTCACTCTCAGTTATATCTCAGTCAAAACTCAGAACAGAAGTAATCTTTGAATGTCCATCAAAACACCATATCCTAAGGACACAAAATTATTCTGTTTGAATATCCTTCCCACTGCTTCAGTAAACCAAAGACTACAAAAGTAGCCAAGATATTCAGTGCAAGCAGCAACTTGCATAAAGAGCAATTCAGTTTTCCACTTTTTTTTTTTTTCAATCCAACACATTCTCATCAATTCATTTAAGAGACAATTCCATATTTAAACAAACAGAGCAGCTTTGCAGGCCACAGCTGCCAGAGGAGTTCATCAAGCTTCTTTTGACTGTTATATTCTATTGTCTGCTGTAGTTTCCTATCAAGCCTTAAGTTAAAGCTGAGAAATTCAGAAAACACCCGAGAAAGTTAACTGTAAATTTGAAAAACAGCTTTGATATGCGTCAAGTTCAGCGAGGACCAAGAAGTGAAAGCTTGAGTGATTAGACTGCGCAGATGTTAAAAAACTGAAGAGTCATGAAGCAGGCTGGCAGCTTGGGAGGAACAAGAGAAATAACTGCTTAAGAAAGTGAAACTAAAAATAACTGAGGACTGCTTGAAGATTCATTAAGAGAGTGTGAATAGAATTTTAGCTATAAAAAGGGAAAAAAATATTCATAAAAAGTTGCAGCTAATTTGGCAAAACACCTAGAGGCTGTAATCACTTCAGAATAGACACCAAATGCTTCAGTATTATACCACCGGACACAAACACATCACACACAACCAAAAGAAGCTGCGAGTTTCACAGTCTCAGTAATTCCAGAAGCAAACACACAAATCATGAAGATTAAGACAAACAGAACTGATTCCTCCCAAAGCACAACAGCCTGGATTCCAGGCTTAGAACAGGATCCGTCCCTGAGGCAGATGAGCAGTGAAGGAAAAGGCCTTCTACTGCGGACAGCTGCAACCGATGGGACCAGCAAAGGAAATCCCCATGGAGTCCTGCCCTGCCTGTAGGGAAAGGATTCCTCCTAGAAGCCTCAGACAAAGAAGATCTTTTCCTTTTTTTCGCCCCCCCCCCCCATCAACAGTAGCCAGGAAAAAGCCTGGCAGCCCAATGCAATAAGATCAGCTTGGATTTATTACTGAAGACACCAACTGGCCAAGAGAGAAAAGCACCTGAGACTTGTGCAAGAGGTAGGAGAGGCCACACATGCGTGGGCTTCACGCTGGAACAGGACGGCTGCCAGAGGGGCCTTTCTGCTGTGAGAGGAGCTACAGGAGCAAGGACAATAGCCAGCAACATAGAACAGAATACAGCACATGCAGGTGGCTACAGCTACCTTCAAGTGATGAAATACCTACATACCTCCGTCATAATGCCTACCACAACCTCATTTAAAAACTGAATTACTTATTTTACAAAGAAGCAAATGGGTACACTCGGCCACTTAGAGCAATAGTAATGTTCTGAAAATCCCTATTATTGGAAATCCATTTTAAATTTTATTTTCTATTTCCACTGCTTTTGAATCCAAACCTGAACCATTCAGACACCAAACTAAAGGTTTATAAACATTCAGTAAGCCCACAGTGCCAACACAAGCGTTCACACCAACAAAAGCAGTCAGACCGTAACAATGATTTGCATACACATACAGCATCTCTGAAGTCAGAGATTATTACTATGAATTCTGTTTTTTTGGGGGAGGGTGTTGTTTTAAAAAATAATTAAAGGCATATTCTATTAACTGATTAATGTAAAAAAGAGAAGATGCTGACAAGCTATATACTAACCTGTCCCAGGCCAGGCATACCTCCTCCAAGTCGCAGAAGTCTATCCATATTTCTAGAGAAACAGAAACAAAGGAAAAAAAATGTTCCCAGGCTCGGAAGTGTTTACTAAATTGCTATCTATATAATTCACCTTCAGTCACTCAGTATGTCAAAAATATTGGTGGTAATTACAACACAACATCAGACTTCCTGTTAATTAACACCACATATTAATTCAAGAAGCTGTCTTCCATGCTAATTAACAGACCTTGCTTTATTGCTTTGGTTTTGGGTTATCCCCATTTCTGAAGATGAGTACTCTTGTCAAACTTTTTAAAACTTTTCTATCATTCAATTAACTTGGGGAATTTCGTTGCTTAAGAACAGCACCTACATCCAGGAAGTTCCTAAAACTTATTACACATACATGCAAGCTTACTCTAATTTGTTCAAAAAGCATCAATAAAAATGTGAAAGTAAGGATTTTAGCATCCTCATTAGTAAGTTCTGTGCTAATTAACTTACAGCTTGTCAGTTACCATCAAAACTACATGTGAAAGACACTGAGCAGATTATGGATCTCTGAATTAGCATCAAAAGCTTTTTTTTTAATGAACTCATTATACTAAAAGAAATACTGTAAAGTAAACATTTAGTGTGTATATAGTTAGAACACTAGTGACAGTGCAGTCATTTAATACATTTCCAGTGTTGCACGTGGCATTGCTTCAGTGCAAGATTATTCCAATCAACGCAACCAACTCGTTACTGTCTTGGAGAGAAAAAAAAGTCATTTTTATGTCGCAGATTTTTAAGGACTGATCTCTAGGAATAAGAAATGCAAAGGTGCCCAACTAAAGAATTAAACTGATGCTTATTACTCTGCAGTTTATTCATTTAATGTTGTTGAAAAGCAATTTACTATTTCATTCTAGTCACCCAAGTAAGGATTTTGTTCCAGTTGTAACAGTACTTTACCTTGCTTGACTTGTTCAGTTTCTTAGTAATAGGAAAGAAGATCTACTGAATATTATTTTTAAAACAGCTGCTTTCAGCTGTTTCAGTATTTACAGTTCCAAGTCTCACACAAATTACTAAATTATATTAGCTTATTTAGTTATAAAATAGAAGGGATGTAGCGAAGTATGAGAAATTATACTCTGAACTCCACAATCTTTAATACAATACAACAAAACTTGTACAGTGATATAAGAGCATTGAAGAAAAATCAGTAGTGGTATTTCCAAAATACATCCATCCTCAAAACAGATGTCATATCACATATCAGAGCTATACATAGTCTGAGATTATGTACGTTAAAAATATAAAAGGTCCTGTTGAAGGAATCGGGACATTTATCTTCTGAAATTTGTTAATACTTTACTGATTAAATAATAGCAGGTTTTATTTCAGTTTAAAGCTGAATATTTCAAGCTTCTCGTAACACCATTAGAACCTATAGCAAGACGTGTTCTTCAACTCCTTAGCTATGTCCATCCATTCATTTCAAGCAACAATACCTAAGACATGGATCAATAACATGAACTATTGGCTAATTTCACTTTAGTTCAATGTTTTGTAGAATACTTTTCTAAGGCAAGCAAACCTTACAACTACAGCCTCAGCTACCAGTAAGTACTTTCTAAGACCACCTTGGCACTCCATGAATTAAAAAAAGGAACGTATTGAAAGGTTATAGTTGTCTCTTCAGATAGCCAATTAAAGCAGTTTCCTTATTACACGCAAAAGCTAAACACAGTGCATATGCCCCTTTGTCCCAAACTACAACAAACTGCAAATTAAGAACTTTCATGGAAAGGTAAAGTTCCTGTTTAAAGATATTATGTGAGAAAATGATAAACGGCTTCTGTGAAACACCTATGAGTACAAATTAAAACCAAATGTGTCTCATTTTCTAGTGTAGACAAGCCTCCACTGAAACCCAAAGACAATTATTCAACTTTATGACACTGACAAGGGCTGAAGAGTGGCAGAAAAGTAGAGTTAAGGTATTAAAAATACAGTTTTAATCAATCATGATTGTGTGCTTATTTTGAGAAATTTGTCTCTACAATAGGTAATCATAAAATACATTGGAAGTTTTTCCTGCAAGATGTAGAGGTGTCTTACCCACCTGTATTTAAGAAATAATATTGGATAACAAATTTTTTACATTTTTATCTTTTGCTTTAGCAAGTGATTAACAATAGCTATTAACAGCTCATTAATATTTTATTTATAGCATTTATTCTAGTTTCCAAACCAACAGAGTATCTTAAACGTTAAAGTAGAAATTATGCAAGTACATCATTTAATACAACAAAATGTGCTTATATAAAATGAGATTAGAATGACTAGTTATGCAAACTATTTATTTATCAGCATATTTTCCCAGGTTTTGGAACATTAAAAAAATCCCATTTTCCTACAGAACTGGAGGGATATAACAAAGCATAGCTACCACTGAAGATGTTCAGATTCTCAAGGCAGCAGCACACACAGAATCTCTACAAGCCAATTCTAGATGCTAGGTAAATTATTTCACGAGTTCCACGGACTGACTCTGCTTAGAGCTTTGGCAACTAATAATTTCCTTTCTCATTTGCAAATGAAGATGCTTTAGTAGGTTAAAACATATTTAGTCATTCATAAATATAAACATCTGAAGAAGTTACATAAACCATCCAAATTAAAAGAAATTGTTAATCCATTGTGCCCAAATATTATTTCAGCGATAGCGTCAGTGTGAGCGATAATGCTTTTTAAAACTTGAAAACAATCTAAGCAACATTTTAGACCCTAACTAAGATTACTTTAGGTTTACAAACAAAGCAAATCTGCATTTCTAACCTGGTGCTCAACAAGAGGTGATCGCAGAACAAACTCAGCAGCAACTCCCACTTTTTGATTATGAAGACGTCAGTTTCTTTCCTACAAAGGGAAAAAGGAAGGAGGGGAAGGAGAGAAAAACAGTAAAATTAAAAACAGTAGCGTATGTAACGAGAAATGTTGCACTGACAATCTCTGAAAGGACAAAGCATCACTGAAGAATATCCCAAAGAACTCTTTTTTGTTTTATTTCCATAAAATTCTGGGACAGTATCCATGCCTTGTGTAGCCCAAACATCCGTAACACAGGCAGAAGTTTAAGAACAAAAGGATATACGAGTAACATTATTAAGTGCTTCAAAGAGAAGCCACACTGCATTTTGGCTGATGAAATTTGACCTACAATTTCACATTTATACCACCTTAATAGTTTCACATATCCTACCAAGTCTGTGTCAACAATTTAAAGCTAATCGATAATTTCTGGTGCTGTTAGAATGAAAGTACGGCCCCTTATTACTACTATAGAAGAACTGTGCCACAGAGAGTCCTTGGTGTGACCAAGGCAGTGAGGGAGGCCTCCACGTATGCCTGAACTCCAGTTGAGGAAGGATACTTTACACCCCATGTAGAAGTTCAAAGTTGTGTTATCTTTTTCCCAGAGAACACTGCCCACTAATTGCATCCACTCAATCACACACACAGAGCAGTGCTTTAAAACTGATCCGTGGCCATGATTTGATAGACATTTTTTTGCAATGTCACTGTTAGCATAAGGAGCACTGGGGGAGCTGCTGCTGCTTATCAACTTGATGCCGCTTTCTCAGTACTGCCAGAGCAGCCGTTTGTGCAGCCCTGAAGCAAACTGATAGGCTAACAACAACATTGGTTTTAACCCTGTTCACTTCTCTGATAGGACTCATGCTGCATCCCAGAAGCAGTTGTCCTGGAACAACAGAAAACGAAGTCTTGGAAGAGTTGACTGCTCTGAAGCCAGTCCAGATTCCAGAAGAAACTTATGTCAAGCTAGTCTTCAAGCTAAAGCTGCCCAAAAAATGTCTCTGGCAGGCTTTTATGTTTGTGGGTATGGTTTTTCGGTTTTGTTTGTTTTGCAAACAAATGAGATCATTTAACAGAATCTATTCTGAACCTCGTCTGGAAGAAGGTTAAGAACAAAGAAAAGACGTTAATTTTTCTGGGAAATCAAGCAAGAAAGAACAAGTCAGTTGTCACTGCTTCCCAGTGTCCATGGTTGGGGTGGAACTGCACCATCAAGTCCCAAGAAAAGGCATTACATTTCTGCCAGCTTTGCACAAGTGATCCAGGAGGGATCAGATGAGGCAGGATCACAGCAGGCAGCAGCTGCACTAGCACAGGCTGCAGACTGCAACCAGTCCAGAAGCCCACCTCACTTGTAGCCAGCTGGGCAGCCAGCGGTCCTGCACACCCTTCTCCACCCCCTCCTGGGATATAAGAAACAGTTCACTGGGTGCTTGATTTAGTGTTAGATCATGAAGTGCAGCAGTACAGCAACTGTTATCAATCTCTGCCTGGGTCAGACCAGGGCACAGTGGATGACAAAGATGTGGTCACACCAAGGTAAGCACAGGAAAGAGAGTGACACAGAACAGCAGCTTGGCAAGCCTTCAGCCATTGGACACAGCTACCAAAGACAAACAAACAAAAACCTAAATTTTTGTATTTATTATCCCCCCACTCCCCATACACACACAGCATGAGGGCTGGACCTGAATGATCTTTAAAGTCTCTTCCAATCCAAGCCATTCTAATACTGACTTAAAATTGTCTTAAGACAAAAACTCCTCCATATAAGAAATTGAGAAAACATACAGGGTAGGAAATACTAATGACATTCTCCTCGTTTCAAAAAGGAAGAGCGATTACAGTTAGCGCAAAGTCTGTCATTAATGAGCAGCATTAGTGCTGGTTTATGGGCAGCTCTCTGTCACAGAACACTACTGTAAAACAGAGAAAATTCAGACATCAAGAAGTATAGATACCAATTCACATTTTCAAAAGCATATTTTAACTAGATCTTCCACTTCAAACACAACCCAATAATATCCAATTCAACAGAAAACCAGCTCAGCAGCACCAGAATGCAGCTTATGCTTCTGTCCCGATACCCACTGCCTGCTTTGTCCTCTCGCTTCTCCCCTGGTGGATACACACAGCACAATAACACACAGCTGAAAGTTCTCCCATCTCTGCTGACAAATGCAAAAGGCTGGTGTTGATTACACACCTACCTGCATTTTCTTCATATTTTATACTCATAAAAGAAATATATAAATAAAAACAGAGAAAAGTAAACAGACAATTGACAGCATCTCTCATTCCCTTCCTTTCCAAGGACAGAAAAAAGTACTTCAGTAATCACAGAATCATTATGGCTGGAAAAGACCTCTAAGAACATCCAGTCCAACTGTCCACCTACTATCAATATTGCCCAATAAACCATGTTCCTTAGTACATACTTCTTGAACACCTCCAGGGACAGTGGCATCACCGCCTCCCTGGGCAGCCTGTTCCAGTGCCTCACCACTTTCAGAGAAATTTTTCCTAATATCCAATCTGAGTGCAACTTGAGGCTTTTATCCCCAGTCCTATTGCTGTTACCCAGGAGAAAAGGCCGACCCCCACCTCACCACAACTTCCTTTCAAGGAGTTGAGGAGAACAAAGAGGTCTCCCCTGAGCCTCCTCTTCTGCAGACTGAACAATCCCAGCTCCCTCAGTCACTCCTCACAAGGCCTGTGCTCCAGACCCCACATCAGCTCTGTTGCCTTTCTCTGAACGTGCTCCAGGGCCTCACTGTCCTCCTCGTAGTGAGGGCCCAAAACTGAACACAGTACTCAAGATGAAGCCTCACTAGAACTGAGTACAGAGGGATGATCACTTCCATGCTCCTGCTGGCTGCACAATTTCTTATTCAAGCCAAGACGCCATTGGCCTTCTTGGCCACCTAGGTACACTGCTGGCTCATGTTCAGCCAAGCATTGACCAGGTACCCCCAAGGTCTGTTTCCTCTATACAGTCTTCCAGCCACTCCGCCCCAAGCCTGTAGTGTTGCCTGCGGTTGTTGTGACCAAAGTGCAGGACCCAGCACTTGGTCTTGTTGAGCTTTATCCCGTTGGCTTCAGCCCAGCAATCCAGCCTGTCCGGATCCCTCTGAAGGGCCTTGCTAGCCTCAGGCAGATCGACACTTCCACCCAACTAGGTGTCTGTCACCTGTAAACTTACTGAAGGTGCACTCAATCCCCTCATCCAGATCATCAATAAAGATATTGAACAGGACAGAACCCAGTTCCAACCCCTGGGGAATACAACTTGTGACCAGACATCAGCTGGATTTAACTTCAACCAACACCATCCTCTAGCTCTGGACAATATTTCTTTGTTTGCTAGGTTGAGTTAACATTCTCTGATTAAAACAAAGCTTTAAGGAAGTGAGTTCACATATCAAATAGCTACAGAAAGTTGCAAAAAGCCAGCTGTAAATATCATAAACCTGCATTTTGATGTTCTACAGGATTTGAATAACATTCATTCATCAGTGAAGCTATCAGCAAGCACAGTGATCTCAAAAAAAAAAAAAAAGTGAAACAGCTTCTCTGCTTGTATAGGTCCATGACTGAAACATCTCAGCTAAAAGTTTTAACTCTTGGCTGGTACTGAGGGGGGGGGAAATAGTAATAGTTAAAAAAAAATGTCTCCACTATTGGAATTCTCTTTCAGCTGTGTTGGCCTCAAAGGGAAATCTGTGCACCTTAATACTGCACTGCAGATATACACAAAGCATCTCAGAATTGAACTAAAAGTAGACATTTTTAAAAACCCATGTCTAATATTTGTTCATAATACTAGTATTTAATAACTCTAATAAGAGCTTAAATTTGGAGAACTCTGTCTTACCATTCACTTTTTGATTATGATTTTCATAAATGTTTACTTAAATCCCGACTTTCAGTAACTAAAACATTTTTCCTTCTGCAATACAGGGAAGAAGTTATACAAATGCATTATGCAGATGTGTGTATAGAGGGTTATACAGGCATAAACCCATGGATACTGTACTTGTACTTAGCATATTTCAGCACACATTTCGAAATGAACTTGAAAGCATCTTAAATTGATGAATCTCTTCGCATGAGTTCCATACTACAGTGAATTCATTTTTATTTGGTACTAACAATCCGTGGTGTGACTCCTCAGTGAAAGAAGATTCTACCAGATTGAGAAGTCTAGACAAAACAAATAAACAGGCTATCAGAGAGCCCTAACAGCAGCGACAACATTGGGCTAGGCTCAGGCGACAAGAACTTACTCCAGTCTGAAATTGCTACACTGACTAACTTTGTGCAAGTAATATCCTCTCTGGTAACTATGTTTTTCCACCTGCTGCAGGAGGATTACAAGACTGAGTTTTGTATAAGCACTTTCAGATCTCCTGTTGAGAAGCCCTACAACAGCAGACAGATTAACAATTTTAGTAACAGTAAAAAAGTGGTTTAACGTTTTTGCTGCAAATATAACACAAGAAGCTGCTATAAAGGTAAAAACAGTTAAGGAACTGCATCTTGCAGAGAAGCATCCTTTCACCCAGAAAAGAACGAAAATGCAATGCAGGTGAAATCAATAAATACGGAATGAAAGTAGAACTTCAACCAGAACAGGGGTTTCACATGTGCGTGTGGGGGGGAAAGAAAGAAAGCTTCCTACGCATTTTGAATGAAAATGGAAAAAAAAAAAAAACTATTGCAGACAATTCTCAGTTATTTGTTCATTAAAGATCAATGGACCAGTACCAGACTAAAGCAGACAGGTTGGGTCCCCTGAATTTGCTTTTGGATTTCAGAAGTACAGCAAACATGTCTGATTCTCCCACACCATTGCTAAGCAGTAGTTCGAGAGGTAATCCAGACTGAAGCCAAATGCTCTACCCCTGAGTACATCAAGTTACAAGTTTACAAGTACATCAAGTACAAGTTAGCAGTTAAGAGAACAGTCATTAGCAAACTGCATCATCCTAAAATGAACTTTTTAACTTTAAGCTGCACATAGGTAACGAGCTCCTCTAAACTCTGCAGTAGAGAGAGCAGACACACAGCTGTTCTGGAACAGTTCCTGCCTACCAAGTAATCACCACATAGTCTCCTACTGTTCAAAACAGCCAAACTATCTGTCCTTCTCAGTCATCCTAGGTGTAGGCTTATCCCAGAGGACAGGGTACAAACGAAGCTTGCTTAAATCTTTTCCTTGCTTCCACAGAAAAAGCTCTCAGCCATAGCTCTTCTCAGCAAAAGCTCCATCCAACTGCACTGCACTGCCTGCGAGGTACACCCTGGAGACATGCTGGGAGCACTAAGCTTTTAAGATTCGCGCAAACCTGTAGGGCTGTTCAGATTGCCTGGTACCCTTTCGGCTATCTGTAGTTTTCAAATACATTTTATAAAGCTCAAAAAAAGAAACATCTACCTCAGTCCCTGCCATCCTGTCGGACTTGCTTGCTGTAACAAAAACAAATACCTCTTTAAGTGATGACCTCAGCGCACACTCAGCTCTGTCAGCTGTTTACAAGCACCGAGCTACGTCACTTAAGTTCTACGAACACTGAGCTCTGCTACATACAAGGAACAGCGCTGCTGCTTGCGATGGTGTTTCGGTTCCTACTCATTCCCATTTCCCCCAGCCCGGTGCGGACATTTCTTCTCCCCGCCTTCAGCCCCTTCAGCAGCAGAGCTTCGGCACACGAGATCCCTGACAGACGCCCATCTCTGCCCCTAGAAGCTCCGCGCCGAGGCAGCGGCCAGCGATGCAGAGAGGGTGCTGCCTAAGGGAAAGAGGCGGAGGGGCTGCGCTGCCTGGCCCCGTGGGGACCGAGGCCCGGCTCGGCCGCTCCAACGCAGCTCCCCGAGGCGCCTCCCGCCAGGGCCCGGCCGCCTCCCCTCCCGGCGTTCCGCCCGGCCGCAGCCTCGCGTGAGGAAGGCCCTCGTCGTCCTGTCCGCCGCTCGAGCCCTCTCCCGCCGCCACGCAGAGGGCTCCTCACAGCCAGGCGAGGCCTCAGACGCCTCTCTGAGGAGAACAGGCCGCCCCACTGGACCCTCACCTCCGTCCAGAGCCCACTCCAACCACGCCGCCTCGACTCGGGCCGCCGTGAATCAGCCGGATCTCATTCAAAGCCGGTCCGCCCAGGCCCCTGCTAGTGCTTCCGGGTTCAAAGGGCGCGCGGCGGGGACTTCCGGTCCCAGAGTCGGGGTGGGGGGGCAGGAAGCCATGGCAACGCGGTTTGCCTGGAAACGGCGCGTGCCGCAGGCGGGAGCGTGCTAAGCGGCCGTGCGCGCTAGTAGCTGCGGCCGTTCAAACGCCGTCCGGCCCCGACCGTTAAGCCACCTCTCCTGTGGCGTGGGGCGCGCGGGCGAGACGTGAGAGGGAGTTGTGGGCCTGAGACCACTGAGAGAAGTCCGGAAGGTCCCTCAGGTGCCACAGTCGCACTCGTGTTGCCCGTTATTCTGTCCACCTACAAATCCACATCTGTCACAAAGTTACCTGGAGCTCTTGGAGCAGAGACGTTCAGAAGGACGCGGTCCCTAGGTGACACTGACTGGAAAGCAGCACGTGCTGAAGTGAAGCGCTCGGACTGCTTTCTTTGAAGTACATTACGCTTGTCTCTAGCTCAGAGCCCAGTTGTGTCCAGCTGGCACCCATGTGCAGATAACCACCAAATAGGATGGCTATATGTTCCACAAATGCATCATCAAATAAAAAAGAGAATGATTAATAGGAACATCACATGTAAGCATCTCAAAAGCGATGTCATGAGAATTAAGAGGATTTAGAGGAAAGTAATAAAGTGGTCATATGTATGAAAAATCACGTGCAGAAATGGACAAGAGTGGAATGGTAACAATTTTTTCCATGCAAAGAAGACAAATTTGAGATAAGATGAAAGTATGTATGCTAGTGAATGATGTGGAGGAAACAAACTGGATTTTTCAGTTACCCTTATGGTACACAGGAGAAAAACAAACAAACAACAAAAATTGGTTAATTAAAAGAGGAAAAATACCAGGCTCGTGAAATAATTCTTCAGACAATATGTGACTGTTCTGGATCTAAGTGTCTCAGGAACTTACTATGACTAGAACAATACTTTTTTTAAGGTGCATATTTATGTATAGTTACTAAAATATTATGAATATTTTAGAAATAATCGAACAACCGAAGAACCTAAAAAGCAATTTCTTGCGTTCCCACAATGAATGATCAAGAACAACATTGCGGTTTGGTTCTGAAAGCTGCTTTAAGGATTGAGAATGTGAAATTAGAAGATGGTCAGCACTTTACGCTCACAGATGGTTGCGTGGAAGCAAGTGCAAAGGTACTGTGTTATAAATTACACTGAAATAACCTCAGTCAGATACAGTTACCCCTTCCATGACACATTAGCCGCTTTTGAAATCTTAGGGTTTTATGCTGCAATGTGTAAAATGAATGAAAAGAGAGAAAAACTCAATTAACATTAAATACCTACTATTCTGCTCTTTAAGAGGGGCATTCTTTCTGAAAAACATTATTCCTATAATAGTCTCTTCCATCTCTTTTCAGATCTTCGCTAGGCTGAGAGACTTGCTAGAGTTAAAATTCCCCAAATATTTTTAAGAAGATAAAGGATTTAAATGTAATTTATACCATGAATCTGTCATCTCTATTACGTGCTATTAAGACAAAACCTGTTAGTGCGTTTTGTCATTGCAATCACAGCCAGGTTATTCAGAAAAAAAAAAAAAAAAGGGAGAGTGTATGTGTGTGTTTGTGTGATTATCTCATACAAAAGAAAATATGAGCCATACTTCTAACAGGTAGTTATATTCTTTATTATTTTACCTGGAAAATTCAAGCTGCTACAGTCTTGTCCTTAGTATTTCAAGACTTTTGTGTATTTAAATGTCTTCAAAAGTCATAAAAATTACCACAAGGTCAAAAACTTTTTTTTTTTTTAGATTACATTAATGAGGTAAGTACTGAAATGCATTCTCTATTTTCCTAATTTGCACTGTATTTTCATCATTTTATTCTTCCAGTTAACTGGAATTCTGTCACCTTAGTAAGAATTACTTATTGCATTTCATTTTTTTACTCTGCATACCCGTGTCTTTGTGGAACACTGCAGTTCTAAAAAAAAAAACGTACAAAATTATTTAGAAAAGGAAGCATTCCCCTGGGTTAACATATTCAGCAAGGAAAAGCAACGTAGTCAGATCTTTGTACTTTACCAGTATCCTCTGATTTTAACGAGTTATGTCAGTTCAAACCATCTGAAGATTTGGGCCTTCTTTGAAATATAAAGTGAAACAGACTTTCATTGTTATCCTTAATTACATTTCACATCGTAGTATTGACTTTCATAATACATACATTTATTGAAATTTTATAAATAATATACTTACAGAAGAAGAAAAAAAAAGAGAAAATAGGAGAAATATTTACATTAAAAAGTATAGTGAATTAATTGGATATATAGAGCCAGTATCATCTTTGGTACTTACAACAGATGGTATTTTATATTTTGATATAAAAAAGATGTATTCTTAATCGTATATGTCAAAGAAAAGAGACCATATGTTGTTAAACACTTCCAAATTGTCATTTAATCTGAAGGGCACTCTTTTGCATGATACTAAATCCCTCATTGTTTTCATCTAACCAGTGCTAATCCACAGAATATTTTTATTTATTATTTGTTGTAATGAAGTTCTGAATTAAAATGTTCAAGTTTTGTTCTTTTCCTTTTTATTACTTGGATGATTGTCATAAATGGTAAAAACTTATTTTGATTGGACCTTTACATTCTTGCAGTTTTCCTCGTACTGAACTGTCCTTACTGTCCTAGTAAAGTGATCGACAATGATCAGACTTGCTAAGAGATCACAACATTTTTTCTTAGTTTCTGTTTTTTTCTGGAATGTGATTTTCTCCCAGGTCTGTGATTTAGTTAAAGCAGCAGTAATCCTGCTGCTCTGTAATTAATGGGTTTAATTTTACAGAGCTGTGTGACAAAATTGAAGTGTTGTCTATAGAACATGAGATATGTACTGAGAGATTGGCCAGTTTTTGTGCTAGAGGAGGAGAAAATCTCCAGGACTTTGTTAGAATAATTTATATTATATATATATATAAATAGTTTGGGATTAGAATACAGTGTATACTGTAGGACTGGATGAGACACTAGTTTTGAATGAGTACACCTCTATTTAAGAAGACAAAATGGAGCACAGGGAATACACTTATACTGCAGAGTATGAGACCTGATTCGACCTTGTGAGGAAAGAAGTTAGAAGAAACACACTTGTTTTTCTCTGTTTGTTTATTTAGCTACAAACTGTGTTTGGTAGTCAAACATTGAAAAGATAATAACAGGGGAATCGGGTTTTTTTTTAACTTTTACCCTGGACTGGAGCTCTGTACATAAGGACTTGGCAAATCTGTATGTGGGGAGAGGATTTCTTCTGTCGTACTTGGCGAGCGCTCAAAATGGTTAGGAGTGCTTATGATGACCTCTGTGACATCCACAACAGCTTGTGAAATGCCTGAACAACTCTCTGATGCATACAGACTAATAAGAGGTCTTGTCACAGACAATGAATTAAATTTTATGAGAATATAGGTTAAACATAGTAAACAAAAGTGAGAATACTTTTTTCAGTCGTCTCAACGTTCTACAGTCAGCTACCGAATGCTGATAGAGGTTTGAAAGAGGCTCCATTAATTGTAAAGCATATGATTGATTAAAACCTGCAAAAAAACCTCACTATTTTCATCTTTTCAAGAGTATAGACTTGCCCATTAAATTATGACAAGTATAAACCCAGCATAATTTTGAGTGAGAAGAATGGTAGCAACGTATTTGGATATAATCCATCACAGCTTAGAAGGTAAAGAATATTAAGAATGCAAGCATTCACTACTGTATGCAACTTTAACTCCCCCAAAATATCAGAGCTGAAAGATACTGTTTGTAATGAAAGTTTCTGTATGCAGGAGGCAATACAAATTTCATATACTGTTCTACAGGAAACTGGACTTTTGTCTTTTTCTGTCTATTTAAAGTGGCTGAGTTGTGAGAACTATCTACAAACCATCTGGAGAAGATAAGGCCAAGAAAAAATCAGTCTTGCTGGAAATGCTTGTGTTGGGGGTGTGTATGGAAAAATTTTATGAGACAACAGAGGAGTGGGTTTGTGTCCCTGGCAATTGCAAAGGTGCTACTCTGTGAGAGACAGATTATTTAAATAACCATGTAGAAGACTGTAAATTGAAGACTGCAAATTAAGAGAAAGGTGGTATGTAAAGTGGACATACTGTGTTTTTTTTCTGGATTACTGTGGGATGGAGCAATGTTCAACTTTTTTCTCTTTTTTTTTTTCTTTATTCAGTGGGAGTTTTTCCCCTTATTTGTGACACAATAAAAATAAATTTTACACTTCCTTTAGCACTTAAGATGTTCTTGTAGTTGAACTGAAACATTCCTTTACAAAATGCTATGTAACTGGTACAATGCTTTGTGTCAGTGTCAGGAAGCAAGAGCTAAGTTATTGACTATTTCAGTCATTTCTGTGGCTCTGTCTGCATTAGGAAGTAGTACAGACTAGTAGGAATAAACTGGTAGGTCTAAACAGGCAACACAATATTTTTGTCAGCCTTTTTTTTTCCTTTGGATAGCTCTAGTTTCAACCTATGAATTGAACGAGCATTTGCAACTGAAGTGTGTTAGGCATGTTCCTGGTCTGCAGTTTTTCATATGAAAGAATCCGCTTTCAGTGCTCCTAAGAGAGATTAGCAGAGCAAATCAAAACACCCAAGCAGAGACAATCGAGGCTTCAAAGGCATGCTCCTGATCCAAACTTAAACATGCATCATGTAGATGCTCAATATATGCCTTTTTTTTTTCCAAAAAGTATCCCACAGTATGAAAAGAAAACATGTCAGAAAGCTGGAGAAGAGTGAAATAAGATTGAAGAAGGTGAGGTCCTCTACATTACTACACATGGCATGCCCAAAGCACTGGGTATATACAATATGTTCTATGGAGAGCCTGAGGGACCTGTAAACTGCTAGATAAGCTCCATTCAGTGAATATTTTGATCCTCACAAGAATGTCACTTGGGAAAGGCACATTTTTTACAAGAAACCAGCTGCCAGATGAGACCATTGACCATTGTTAAGATCTTTAAAATAAAGCCAAGTAATGTGAATTGGAGCAGTTAACAGATGGATGAATTACTTGTGATATAAGTGATAACCAAGTCAAAGCAAGGTGAGAAAAGGACTTGACATTGCAAAGAACAGCGGATATTTGCAGGGCTAGTAAAGACTGCTTCCCAAATAAAAGTGTTAGCTAGTGGTGAAGGAACTGGAGTCTTTCTAATTAAAAATGCATACGAAAGCATAAAGAGAAAATACAAGGGTAAACAAATGGCAGAGACCAGACTTGTTTTCAATAAATGTAAAATCAATCACAACATGGTGAAAAGGTCCCACACAAGAGGTTCAGTGTCCTGTATACAATGAGAGCAGCCATTTTGCAGAAAATAGATTGCTCTCAACTCAACTTGTAAAGATAAGCTAAAGAAAAGTGATCTGTGTTTGTACTGCTGGAAAACATAACAATGGTGACAACACTGAAAGTCATTATAATGATTTTTTTAAAGGGATGGTCAGGATGGTACTATTGTTAAAAAAAAAAAAAACATTTTCTGCTAGGTCAGAACCTTTTCGTTAGAAACTGTATCACAAGCAGGAATGCAATTTGTAGATTTTTGAAGTTCTCTGATGACACAAAAGTAATAAAGAATTGTTACATACTCATTGCTCCACATATGAATTATATCTGTGGGGACTGCATTAATAATTACAGTGATGTGGCAGAGAGTAAGGTAGCTGCAGAGTCTTGGTGCCTGTACAGAATAAGGTTCTGTCCGTTCTTTTTTATTTACACTCTTAGGAAGTGAACGAACTCGTGCTTTCTATTTGAATAGCAACAGGATAACGTTAGTGTATCTAACATATACACTAAATTTGTGACTTCCTAGTAGTCTTCATCTTTAAAACCATACAAGTTATTGATCAGATCGTGCTGATCTTTTCTCGTTAGGGTTGTTTCAGTCCTTGGAGTACACCTAGAGACACCCAAAGGCATTTTTCCCCATCACAGCCCTGCCTGTTTCCTCCTTGTCTTCCTTGACATAGCAGAATTCTCTGCTATGCTTTTATGATTTGATGGGTCCTCTTCACTGTGGTTGCAAATTTTCTGAGACAATGCAAATTATGAATAGCTAGCTAGCTAAAGATAGATATTTCTCCTTCTCATTTCATTTAGAAAATAGTTATTTTATTGATTAAACATACACATCATACCTCAGTCAGTTCAGCTTTTTGTAATATGAGTCACTGATAGAAGGAAAAGGTAAACGGCAGAACTGCTTCTTGACTGCGCACAATTCGTACAGTTGTCATCAGGTCTTGTTCTATGTGTTGACCACAATAATGGAAGTATATAGAAAGGGTTTTTCTCGTTCTTTCTTATCATACCTGAATTGGCAAAAATAACGTTTTTCACGTTTTTATTCTGCCAAATAGGCAGGTAATTTGGATAGGCAGAGAATTTGCATCTGCCAATAAACTGTTCAGGTAAGGCAAGATGTTTATTTTAGTTATATTGGCTGTCTGCCATAAATAAATACAGTAGCAATTTATATCATCTCACTAGCTATCTTGATTCAGTTGATTAAAGGCTATAAATTAACTTTAATTACAAATTGTAACAGTTGGTATTTGGAGACCTACATGTTTGAGACCATGTGGTGGCAATTTTACTCTCCATTGTATAAATAAACCATAGTAAGAGGAAACTGTCTTACTAATGCCTAGATTTCTAATTTCATCCTTTTTTTTTAATTCATTTGCCTCCGGATTTTTTTTCCTGCATTTAGAGTAAGGTTGTGTGTTCTTTTTTTTTTTAGCTTGAATTACTAAAAAAAATTTTTAATATCTTATTGTAGGTCCAGAGTGCATTCCAAGCACCAACTGAACCTAAGCCTTTTCTCTGCAAAGGTAGGATGTGAAAATTTTCATCCTTTTCTGATTTGTATTGGTAAGATAAACTTGAAGATCTTTTTTATCCCCTGCTAAGAAGGTAGATGCAAATATTGCACTTGTACATAGTACTTTTACTGAAAAGATTTGCATGTTTTTCTTTTGGGTTCCTAAGGACTGATGACACGAGTCTCAGTATCAGGCATCTTAGACATTGTTCATCTGTTCTTTGAATTGTTTATGCTGAAAGAATGTTAATTTAAATTAAATTTCAGGTTGTTGTTTTTTTTTTGTATTTCAGATTTATCTGTTCTGATAAAAAGAGTGAACAGGACTCTCTTGTTTATCCTTATTACTGAAGTGCTGACCATGACAGCACTGCCTCAATGTTGTTTAACTGATAAAAATGAGACTAAATCCAGATAGGTAAAATATTGCAGAGGCAAGCAGAATGTTCAAGGTGAAAGTAAATACAAAACTTTGTTGTAATTAAATAAAGATATGAAAGCCAGATAATTAAAAATTAATCTTTTTAAAGTTTTAAAAAATTATTGTATTGCTGGCATCTGACTTATGTGGTTGTAAAAATGTAATGCAATACAAAACACAAAGTAAACTGCAATGAAAACAGTTCACATACTTGTATGTTATATATGTTTGAGCTTTTTAAGGATAATATGTTTGAATTAACACAGTATGAAAACATCTTGTGTTGAGACTACAGGCTTGTCTTGTTGTTTTGGTTAATCCACCGTACCTGGCTTTGTAGCCTAGAGAATGTCATGATTAGCTATTAATGACCGGTTTTTGAAGTCCAGAAGAGACTTCAATGTCTGCTGTCTGATTTTTTTTTAAATTCAAACTTTTTTGATACTCGATGAAACCTTAAAATTTGTTTTTGGCTCTTGTTTTAGTTCAGCAAACTCTTTCTATCAGTTTAAGGCAGTAGTTTTTAACCTCTTTTGACTCATGGGGTCTTGAAAAAAATCCAGTGGGCTTGTTTAGATACATCATACATGTTGATTAACTTATTGATATTGATGATAAGAACTTGCTGTTCTTTATTGCCATTTACAGATTGCTTTAGAAGTCCTGTGCAAGGACTAAGAATTAGTCCAGACATTCTGCAGATCACAAACGTAACATTGGTGCTTTTAAAGTACTTTGAAGTCTTTGGGTAGTTTTCATGCATAGGTCGTAAAGTTAAAATGTTTAAATACCTGAGATATAGTATGGCAATCCATATAGCTTGTGTGCAGCATGAAATTTTGGTGGAATAAATGCAGTTGTTAGTCTAAAAAATCTTTTCCCTACAGTAACTACGCTCCTAGAAAACTGTCTTATGGCATTAGAGCCTTATAAGAGTATTTTTGTGTCTTTTAGGAGCTTTGGAATTTTGACTAGTGTTTGTTTATTTAAAATTCCCACTGCTTTAGCTTTTCTTTAGTACCCCTTTCAGCATTTGTCCAGTGAACTAATGTAGTTATTTGCTCCTTTCATTTCAATTTTATACTCAGTAATGCGAGGACGTTTCTCTTCTCCACAAAACCTGAATATAGAAATGAATTAAATGATAGATTTCCGGGTTACTTGAAAAATAAACTCAAGCAAGAGCAATGATCTCATCTAGCTAATAATTACCCTTTGTGTTCAATGCTCTTCACTCAGAAGAGTGTTCCAGCACCTGCGAATAGCTTCTAAATAATCAGGAATCCATTGCTGCGTATATTTATCTTTATAAGCGCAGATGCTTAAAGCTTCTATTGACTGGCTGTAAATAACATCATTTTTAATTAGAAATGCACTGATATAAAACTGCCTGCTCATCCTTAGCTTCATCTTTCAGGTAACTGAAGCTGCTAATTACTTTTAAAAACGCAGGTCAAATGCTCAGTATCTGAATTCATTAACTCAGTAGAATATGGCTATCTCTGTGAAAAGTAGGAAAACTTTACAAATGCTTTTAGAGGTCAAATTTTGTGCCCTACATTACCCATTGACTTTATTTGTTCCTAGTAATGGATCTAAGATTTTGTAGTAGTAGTAATACGCAAACATTCTTTAAACGAATGGTTGTTAAGCTAGCCCCATTCTTTTTTAATGGAAGACAGCACGCTGTATTCTTAATGGTATACATGTAAGCAGTGATATTAGGAATCTCCATCCCACCAAAAAAATACCAAAGCCAGCTCGTTCAGATTTTCTCCATACATTGTTTTTCTTTTGTTTCTCAAGTGAGTAAGAGAAAAATGATCCTCAGTTCCAGTCATCTGATGTGAATACCAAATAATCTTATAAAATAATCAATTTTGAATGTACAGCCCTGGTCTTTTAAACGGTGTCTTCTGACCCTCTGCAGGGAAAACATCTTTAAAGAAATGTGTTGTAATTTCAATTTTTGAGAAAACTATTTGAAGCTATCATAAATTTGCATCTGGCTGACAGTATGCCTGTTGTCCAATCCTTACATTTCTGTAACAGATATTTTTATATACACAAACACTTGCGCTTCTCATTATTTGAAAGTACTCTTAATATTGCAGTTGGTTTTCAAACAGCTGTCAGATTAATAGTTGGTGAGCTATTTACAGTATCAGTATGGTTTAGGCCTTTTAGTTTGCATAGTACTTCTTTCAGCACTTCCTGAACTCTTCCAGTTCTTTCTGTCATTTCCCAAACATTTGTTAAATTTTATTCACTTCTTACCAGTAAAATTCTAGCTAGTCTTGTTAAGTCCCTTGTAATTTAAAATTGACTTCAGATAGATTTGACTGATGTGGATTATATTCATGTAACAAATGAATTTGAATAAGATTATTTTATTTTAATGCAATGTTCTAATATAGGTAAGTTTTGTTTCCTGTTGCTTCTTGAATTATGTTTCACTATATAAATTGAAAAAAATAATAATAGCAGGTATTCCTTATGACGGAGAAAGGAGCTATCTCACATGTTTTAAATGGAGTGGAATTTTTAAGGAGGAAGAATCCACTTTTCCTAAATTTGGGTATACAGTCTCTATTGCCTTTTGAGGTCTTCGTCATTTTGCCAGTTAAGTAAGTGGGATGGGCATTATTTTTTCTTTTTTTTTTTTTGTAGAAGAAGCAAAGAATGCTAAATGCCATTTCATAAACCTTACTAAGGAATGCTGGCTTTATTTAATTTTACAGTGACTGATATCCGTAGGAGGCGAAGGCATGCATTATTATGTAGTGTTGCACAAATTTATTTCATGCTTGCATGGAGTATATATTTATAATTCTTTAGAAAAAGGTCTTCAAACACAGGGAAATACCGTGTATGTTTCGACATTCTCTTGTGAGAGTTACAAATATTCTGTATGACTCAAGCCATCCGTTCATAAACCCTTCTTAAATGTCCAAGGGATAAGACCAGTATTTATTCTTACTGGTTAAATTTGTTCTCTGTTGGTCTTTGAAGCCCAGAAGTTCCAGAGTGGAATTTCCAGCTCGGCTGACAGTCCTCTTATTTCAAACCACAACAGCCACTACCTGTAAGAACAGCATATAACAGAGGTCCTGGCTACAAACTGTCATCAAAATTTGACAGTATTCTGTGTAATAGCTGGATGCTAAATTCTCCTTTAGTTAATTCTTCATCTAATTTGTGATATTGCATTCAATAGGTATCCTATTACTATTATCAACTGACAGCAAGAAGGTCTTTTTACGTACAATATTTTACTTTTTGGACATTAAACTATTGCAGATAGTGGCTACTGAACAGCTGTATATCAGACAGATGAAGCATGTAGTGTACCATGTAAAAAAAAGTGATTAACTTTATAGTTGATTCTGATGAAAAAAATAAATTACAAGCCATTATTGTTTATTACCATTTATATTAAATATCATTGTAAGCTGCATGCATTTATTCCGCAAATGGTGGTGGAAAATAAGGCCATGCATATTCCTACAACAAAGCTGTTCATTGTATAATTTAGTTTTCAGCTGAGTCTGAACTTACTGCAGGTGAAAATAAGATGATCCAGATCTGTCAGCACTGATATACATGTAGGTGGTTCCATTATTATAATTTGTGAAATGCTCACAAGCTGTCTTTGTGAGGGTGCTTATATAGAGTAATGTATTAAAAAGAAGCAAGATGTTCTACCTTATGATGGCATTGCAGTTGTGCAGTTTGTGTAAAGCAATCAAATGTTTCTAACATGCACACAGAAAATTTTTAGAGAAGGAAAAATGAGTGTTATTATTGTGTGATTTTGCGTGCAAGGTAATATCACATAATTTAAGAAGGAATTTCCTGCTTTTTATGTGATAGATATACTTATAGCATATGGGACTGATAAGTATTTATAAACTGGATGCTCTTTTCATGAGCTATGAGTTAGTTTAAGAATAACACTGATTTTCTTACATAGAACATTAGTTTTGCAGATCTGTCCCTCTTTCTTGAATATAGAGTTGTTGTGCTAGTACCAGTACGTCTTCTGGACTTTTTTCCGTTATTTCAAGAAGACAACTCTGCTTCTTCCAATCTTTTCTTAAATTGTACTTGTAGCTGTTTTTTAAATCAAATACTCAGAGATGAGCATGAACAGTAAGTTTAATTGGTGCTAGAAAGTGTGTGCAACTCTGATTAAATAAATCATCAAACAAAATAAAATTCCTACTTCAAATACCTTCTGTTAATAATCTTATTTAAAATTTTAAAATGTTTTAAATATAACATGATAATATAACCAGATAGTACCTCATAAGTAGAATTTCAGTTTTTCCCTTACTCTTCCCCTCAACCTCAGAGTTCAGAAATGTAGTAAAACAACGTTTGCATGAAGAGGTCACTCATTTTATCAAGACTGACAGATATACCCAGAAAATAAAGGATAAGGTTTTGGACTCGTAGGCTTTTCATCGAGTCGTTTTGTTTCATTTACTTCATTCTTCATTCTTCGTTATGTGAAATTGAGGGCAAAGTATGTACTACCTGCCCTTCAAAACAAAATTCCTGTACTGAAGTGTAGTTGATGTTTTGAAAAATAAGTGTTGAAAAACAGCTTCAAATTCTATTGCCCTTTTTTTACCTAGCTGAAATGTGAGTACTGGAACCATCAAAGTTTCAAACAAATAGCAGCTCTGCTTTTCTTTTTAGTTCTGGCCAGTGTGCCATTTTTGAAATATTCAAACAAAGAAACCACAAACCGCTAGTCACACCACAATACCAGCTTGTGTTTACATTTTCAGCTCTCCAGATCATGATCCTATTGAGTGCACATAGAGCGAGTGCGTGTACACGCGCCCATCCACCATCAGGAGAAACGAAACTGTAAACACAAGCTGGTATTTTGGTGGGGGCACACTAATATGGCGGTTGGTAGGGTCAGAAGGTGGAGGGTGAATTATGGATCCAGAATTTCCTTGTATTTTTCTTTTTAAGTGAGGCTGCTTGTACAGTAACAGCTATTCAAACCTAAATGTTCTGTTTTAGAGCAGTAGAACCCAGTCTCATTAATTTCAGGCTGTGTATTTGGACTTGAACAAAAATGGGTGAAAACGCTACTACTTGACATACTTAAACTAGGCAATGAAATACAAACTATTGTACAGGGAGTTCTTGTACGAGAGGACAATGGGCAAGAGTGATCACACAGACTTTATCACTCATGGTAAATCACCTTGTTTAGTATTAGGTAAACGATAAAAAAATCATTAAAAATAGTAACATGGTGAGAGAAAAGTGACTATCCTTAAGCTTGAAGAATCAAAGATTTATGTTTGAATGTAAACTGTTCAGATAGGAAATACCTGATGCATAGACTGAAGAAATGTCTAAGAGCTTCTCTATGTCATCTACTGCTTAATTTAAATATATCTTCAAGTTCCTAGTTCTTCTCTATTACTGAATTAGAGTACTTGAACAGGGGTTTTATCTGGAGAAAACATGGTTTTGCTGTTCACAGAACAGATGTCTCCACGAATCTTTATGGAAATGTCATTATGAAAAATTAAGATCCTTTTGCCACTGTCTGAAGTTGATAATTTTTCATATTGGCCATTTGTAGCTATTTTAACCCGCTTTGTCCAAAAAGGAGAAGAAAGAGAAATATTGCTGAAAGAATATTGCCATTTTGAGAGAACATAACACTTAAATGCATGATAAGGGCCTGGCTTTAAGAAACAAAACAGATACAAGTAACAAAAGGAAGGCTGTTGTCTTCAGAAGAGAAATACAGTTTCCCTTCAAAACCTGACTTTTCTGATAGCTTCTCCTAGGGTGATAGCAGCATGTCTTGATTTTTCGTCCTGCTATCGTATTAACATGTGTCAACATCAGCGTTTCTGAGCTTACTCTTTTAAAAGCTGTATGCCATTCTCTGTACCACAGTAGACATTTTAAAACATTGTGAAAGAAATCAGAATATACATACTAAAACAAATAAATTAATTTAAAAAATAAATAATCTTAAAAATAGTAAAATGCAAACAACCTTTTTTTTTTTCAAAAACTCTAAATGCATATTATTAGTGACAAGTTTAATTACTTAGCACATAATGCTTGCCTTTATGTGATCTTTTTAAAATTTTTATGTCAGAGGCACATGAGACTCAATGAACAAAATCACATTCTCTGTTGTAAGCTCTCTACACTTCATGGAAATAATATAACATCTTAGTTCCTTTTACATCTAGTTAAATATAGTGCAAAAGGCTAATTATGTGCTATTAAAGGACTTGTGAAATTTGATATGTATATATTTTGAGCATTTGGGATTGCTCTCAAGAAGATATTAAATATAATAAATTCTTCTATTTGTAAGTATTGTGATCTTTTGGGAACAATAATGTTCAGAAGACTGAAATTCAGCAACTAGTTCTGAATATTACAACAAAGTTTTAAAGTATAAGATCAGCCTGGTTAAGATAATTAGGTTAGTCTAACCCCAAGATATTTTCATCCACACTTTTATGGAGTCCATTTATTACCAGAAATATTACAGAGAGTGACAAAAGAGATATATTTTCATCCTAATACTCTCATTTTTTTGCCACTAAGCCATTAATATTTTTTAAAGGTAAGCTTTAAGTAATTTGCATGAAAATCATGTTTTGATTTGATTTAATGGAAGGTGAGATTTTCAGAGTAATCCATCACACATTATTGGGTAATAATGTGGGAAATCCTGAGAGTTAGCAAACTACTGGAACCTTTGTAGACTAGAATAGAATGAGTTGGTAGTTACTTCTGTAAGTTTCTGGTTATTTTTTTGTTGGTTTGGTTTGATTTTTATATTTAGATCTTTCACTCTGTTAGACAACATGATGTACCTATTTTAGGGGTGACTTCAGCATTCTATCCATCTGGACTTGCTACTTATTTCTGTGAATCTTTCATTCTGATCATTCTGATCTCTCTATTTGTGGCCAAGGAAACCACAGAACAGCAGCAAGGAGCTAACCTTTCAAAGACCGGCCTAACCTAAAGATAGAAAGTTTCTGTTCTGGTAGGGCAGAGCAATAGCAATCCATTTAGCAACCCATCAATGCTACAAAAAGATGTTGATGTAAGAGAGACCTGCTCAGTGCTTTTCCCAGACCTTAGGAAAAGAGTAGTTAGCAAGAAGTGATGACCGCGAATCCTGCTAATGTTTCTCCTTTATCCATGTTTTCTACTGGTAGCTTCAAAGCATAATTTTCTATGTGATCTTGTCCATCCAATCCTTTATCTCGTTTATGGCGTCATACTTTTTTCTTACAGTTATTACAATATCATACGAATGAGCATTGGACTAACTACAACAAATACTTTAGCTACAATAATAGCTATAGCGGCCTAAATATTAGTCGTATAAAGCCACTCTATTGTTTTTTATATAAATTCCTTCTTTTATACAAAGCAGAACAAAATGAAATTGGAAATATCATATATCTGCATGCTACTGCTGATAGAACTGTCAGAGATCAGTCAGCCTTTAATTCCAGTTAGGAAATTCAGCAAAGATGAAAAATAAAACACACAAACGAACAAAATAAACTAATTTAAATAATAAGGAGAAAATTCCTCGATCTGGTACACACTTGAATGGTTGGTGTGAAGAGGAATGATGTTGCCAAATCCCACCTGCATAAACTTTTACCTTCTGCCAGTATAGCGCTATGATAATATTGATTTATTTATTAATACAAATAAATATTGTAATAACATGTAACTGTGAAATTCTGTGGATTGTCTCTTTCATATTTACTCAGCATATATTGCATATGTTTGTATGCAGTGCATAGAAAAAAACTGTTTTAAAGTCATATGCTTTTACATAATTTCAGATTTTATATTCAAATGTAGAAGTAGTAGTAAAAATATTCAAAGTATACAGATACTATGTAGTAAATAATTGCATAACCTAAAGACTGCAGTTCTTAAGACATAGCAGAAACCCAAAGAGGATTACATTCGGAGTTATTTAAATGGAAAATTTCTTCCACAACAGCTATTCTTTCAAAGGATTTTTTACTGACATTTCAAATAGTGTGATATATATTTGCACATAGTAAACAAGAAAATACTTTTTTTAAAATGCACTGCATTGAACTTGAAATTTGTTGTTTTTAAAATATTTTTTCTAGGGCCAGATTAAATTTTACATTGGTAAAACTCAGTTCGGCACTAAATGCAGTGAGCTGGTAGACTCAAGCGTTGTGTGCCAAGTGGCTGAAAACACATTAGGTGAAATAAGTTACTATTGCTATTACTGTAATTGATTTTTCTTTGGGGAAGGAGTATGGAATGACTTGCCTTATGTTTGTTTTGAAGAAGTTCCTTCAGAATTAGATCTTATTTACAGTAAATCTAAGGCTGTGGTTCCACTGGAGCCGAAGCCAATCTAAATGTTGATTGCTGCAAACCCTACTTTTGGCCATATGTTACCACTGCTTTCCCTTGAGCTTTCTTTGCTGTGCTCTTCTCCAGCATTTGTACTGGCACCTTCATTCATCTGACTTTAAAGTGAATCTATCGCAACTCAATGGCCCGCTGCTAACCCAGAAAAGTGCATTTTCTAAGATTGGCTTCCCCACAGGATCGGAATTAATACCAATAACAGGGAAGCATGCAACCAGTTTGAGGAACAAAAAAATATATATATATATCTCTTTAGATATGGGCTTTTTTTTTTTTTTTTTTTTTTGGAACAGCCTAGCTGTATTGTCAGGCTGCAGCTATTCTGCCATGAAACAGCTCACCTCTGTGGGAAGATGGGAGAGAATGGAATCATCCAAACACTACTGCTGATGCAAGGGTGTAGGCTGAAGCACTTGGCAGAAAACAACCTAGCAGCTCTGATTTGGAGCAGTTCAAAGTATCAAGAAACTGCAGCTTTACCTATTGAAATTGTGTATTTGGTCATATATTGCTTTGGAATTATTAGAAAATATTAGCTTTTATTTGAAATAATGTGTTTATATTTAAACAGAAATAGTGTATTATGCAGTTAAATGACTAGTTCTTGTGTTATTCTTGAATGGCATAATGGAACGGTTTGAAATCCGTCTGCTAACATTGTTCAATTACTGTACAATAATTGCTGCGTGTTTATTATTGTTCATATTTTTAAATATTAAGAGTGCTGATTTGAACCTGATTTCTATCCCATCCCTGGAAATTCTGTTTCTCAGTTCAGGGTTCGACATTCTCTCAAATTCACTAAAATTCACAAATGTCTGGTGAACTGGTCACTCAGCTATGTGTTATAGCAGTAGGCCCTAGCAGATTTTAAAAATTTAGATCTCTCTGTCATCAAGGCTTTCTTCTCATGTAAGAATGTCCTCTTACTGCATTAATAATTCTAAGATAATCAGTTCTTCTAAATTTATACACACGGACTTTTAAAATGCGATAAATAAAGGATTCTTTCCAAAGTATTTACAAAAATATTAGTAGTGTCATATTAGATACGCACTATTGCATCATCTTAATTATCCTGAAGTCTCGTATCTAAATAGTATTAATGAGGTTAATATCCATAAGAGGACAGATTTAGAATCTCATTGCTAAAACCGGTCAAATAATTCATAATGAATTATTCACCTTGTTTTTTTTTCATGAACTCTCAGTGAACAGATTGTGGTTTTCTCAGAAGAATTAATTATTCAAAGTTATTCACCAAAAAACTTAATAATTCTTGGGCTCAGTTTCTTGTTGAGCAATATATTGTGAACATCTGACTGGCCCCAGAATTGCAGATCTTGCAAAAGTTTTTTTTGTTTTGTTTTGTTTTTTTTTTTTTTTCCATTGTAACCTACCCTTATAAGTTCAGGTCTCTGAGACAAAAGATTTCTAAAACTTTTTTTTCCCATCTTGTCCAGGGAACTCTTCCTCTAAATGTGACAGAGGCATACAATAGCAATCCTAAAACTAATGCAGTATTGTCTCTGCCTTTCAACTACTACATATCGTGTGCTGTATTATGCTTTTACTTAGTTCCCCATTTCTTATGCTTCAAGAGATGACTCACTGTCAGTTACATATGGATGATGTAGTTCTATGTGTTGAATTACACATAAAAAAAATTCAGTAGAATTATTGCTAAAAATGTTTCTGAATAGGTGAATAGTATTTAGATAATTTATCTAAATCAAGTGACTTAATTGTAATACGTTACTATTATCTAATCTGTATAATATTCAGAATAAGTTTCCCCCCTCCCCTCCTACCCCCCCCATTTAGTGGTGTTTATCTATAGACACACTGCGTTCTCCAGCTCCCAAACATGGAAGTTCTCTGAAACATCTCCATTAGATCAACTACAGTTGCTGGAATAAGCCATGAAATAGCCAAGTTTATTATGGATTTGCCAATACTGCGTGGAAAAGATGGTTCAGTCCCAGTTTATATTACTTCTCTGTATAGATTTTCTTTTCTTTCTCGAGAGAACTCCAGCTCTGGAGTTGACTCCCTCTCACTGAGGAGCAGCTCTGTTTTCCAAGGAGGCAGTATTCTACAGGATCTTTCTGTGGCTCTTGTTTCTTCTTTTCCCCCAACCTTTTTACTTTATTTTTAAACTTCATAAGCCCTTTGGTCTATAGTGTTCAATAGCTGTCCTTCAAATGCAACAAAATAGCATCACCTCTTAGCATTAGAAGTCTGTATAGTTAAAATGCTTAAATACCGTCAGAAAAACAAAAGCAAGGAAACAAAGTCTTTTGCTTCTGTTCCCATGAATCAAATGTCAGTAACCTACTCAAGCAGCCTGTTGGCTCTGTGACTCCTCTATTAACATCATACTTAACTGACCTGTTTTCCTCTTCAACCTCTGCTGTTCACAGCTTCTCTTTAGTAACAAGTCAGGAAAATGTACTGGTAAAAGTCCATCCAATTATCTTACGCCCCAGTGCTCTGGTGTAAAATTTGAAGGATTGCTTTCTGCAACACAGAAATTAATAACGAATTGGTGGATGAAGTTCTGAAATTCACGGTGAGTGATTTGTCATTCTCATCTGTTGTCTCAGGACCATAGAAAAGTGTTCACTAATGAAATAGTAGATACTCAAAGAATAGAGCAGTTTGGTTAACGGTAAAATCAATTTATTACACTTCTCTTTCCTATATCCTCTGCTTGTTCCTGTTCCCATCCTCTCTACGTCCTGAGTAATCTTTAGATTACATCTGTATATTATACATAAAGGTATATGTAAAGGGCATCCTCTGTCCCTTCAATGGGACATCCTCAGAATATTTCTGGCTTTTCCCTTAACCTGTAGTTTGGGGCTCTGGCCAGGTTAGAGACATCACAAGGGGAGACTGGCCCAGGAGCACGTGCGGATTTTTTTTGGTCCACTAACTACTGGCAAATATAGCAAATAATGCTTGGGATCTTCTTTTCTGTTCCGTAGTATTAATGGGCTTATTCTTATACTCATCAGATAATGATAATAATAAAAAGCAATATCTTGATACCAATTTCTGAAACGTGGTTGAAACTTGCCAATAGATGTAAAAATTGTTAGGCCTTACCCATAACCTAACATCGTTTTTTTTCCTTACTGTCTTTGGGAAACAGTGTTAAAGAAATCAACAAACCACCAAGCACGTTTTGTTCCTAAATCTGGATAAACAATCCCTTATGAATCTCCGAGTAGCATAGTGCAAATGAAAAGAATCTTTGTACCGTTTGCAGTCATGTATATACCTCTTTCTGATCAATGGTTCCTAGATAACAGTCAGATGGAAACCATACCCAAAGTGGTGAGAGAGATGATGTTCTAAAACCCCAGGCGCTCCAGAACTTTCCAAGCAACACAGTTACAAAGCACCGCACGCTTTGCAGTGAGCTCTTACAATCAAGTGAACTAAGGATGAAGGCCCAAATGCCGTTCTCTTTACTCATGAAAACAATCCTGATATTTTTGTTCTGAATTTCCCTGGTACAACTGATGTACATTAGATTGAAAACCTCAGGGTCATATTTTGTAAAATTGCACCTTGCATTGTTTGAGATTTGATGTTCAGCGTCACTTAAGCCCGTTTCTTAAACTGAGCTGCCCGAGGAGATCTATGTCATCAATAGAACAGAAGAAAGGAGTTGTGTGAACGCATTAAATTCTTTAATGGGAATAATAATCAGGTCCCATGACATCTTATATTGATGTTGGGATGCTGATGTGAGTAAATAACACAATATTTTACAACATACTTGCGCTGCAGCACTTTTAGAAAACCGTTCTATTCTGTACATCTCTGTGAAGCGCTGGGAAAAAGACCAGAGTGGTTCAGCAGAGATGTTGAGGAAGCGTTTGCAGGCTGGAGAAAGGTATCGCAAACAATAACTAAGGGCAGCTCCAGCTGAAACTCGGAGCATATGGGATCTGTTTCTATCTCCAGTTTTCTTTAACTTGTGCGCAGTATCGATTCGACCGTGGAACGGAGTAGCGAGGACTTGCAATTCTAAGTCTGAAGATCTTTTCTTTGTCTGAAGCGCCGGGTGCTGGCTACAGAGCTGCCGTTGGGCTCGGGGAGGAAGGGCTGTTCGGAAGCCGGAGGGGAGGGGGCAGGCGGGCAGGCTACGGGCCCCGGCGTGCCGAGGAGGCAGAATGCGGCGGAGCGCCGCGCGGTGCCACTGCCCGCCCCGCGGGGGCTGCTTCGCGCCGTGCTGCCCGCGGGCGCCATGGGCGTCGCGACCGTGCTCGTCGGTACCGCTCCGAAACGGCGCTCTTTGTAGCTGAAATACGGCTGAAGCACCCCAACACAAAGGTGTTTCAACTACAAATGCGGTTACTGAGAAATAAAATGGAAACGGATTAATAAGAGAGCGCACGTGAGAGGGGGAAAAAGACGGCAGAAGCGGCGAGTCCCGCCGCCCGGCGAGCCGCAGCACGGCAGCGCCGAGCCTCTCCACCAGGCACCTGCCCCGGGAGCAGCGCTCCCCGGCCTGCCGCCTCCCGCTGCCAAACCGCCGGCGTCTTTCTTCCTGAAAATAAGGCTGTGAAGAATTCACAGATTATCGCAAACATTGGCTAATCACCCCACGCCTGTCCTAGAAGAGGCAGACGGACAGACACCGGGGAAAGCGCTGGGGACAAGCTGGTGTGAAATGCAGTAGTCCTGGAAAGCCTTCCCAGCTCCAGCCTGCTATTACAAGAAAAGGATCATGTGAGGATCCTTTGAAAGGAAATGTTCTGACTAGAGCAAGCAACTGCATTAATTGGGAGGCTTGTATTCATACATGCTGAGCTAAATAAAGCAGGCTGCTTTGCAGCAGCAGGCTGGGGAAAATGTATAAAACTAATCCTTTCAATGACTTTGCCGTTGATTAGAGTATCCATAACAAACGCACAGTTCTAAGAGTTTCACTTAGCGCGAAACTTCTTTTTCTCAGAAGCAGGAGAAGCATCTTAAAGCAAAACAAACAAACCGGGAGGGAAGGGGGGGTATGGCCACGATTCCCGAGCTCGGCGAGCCGTAGCGACAAGGTATCCCCCTTCTTACAGCACGAAGTTAACTTTCCTGATGGAGAGAAACTCGGCAGGACAACAGGCTTTGATCTTTGTGTGAAGGAGGAAAGTAATAGAGTGACAGTCTCTCCAGAGGGTAATTATTCTTTGGCCGCTCAGGCAAGAAGTTTCCTGTCACTGTTAAGGTTAATATTAAGGTAGCTCAGCTATACTTTCCCATATTAAAAAAAAAAAAAAAAAAATCCTTCCCAGAATGTTATACTATTAATTGCCAATTTGCATATGTGTGCAGCTGCTGTTTTGGCTCCGATCTTCCATCCGATAAGCTTGCTGGAGGTATCACAGAGCACTTGGCAGCTTTCCTATTTGAAAAGAAAGCCTTCCTAACTACAGAACAGCTGATAGTCTATCAGTGATAGACCCTGATGGCGTGAATTACAATTACACTACTTTTCACACTAAATCTGGGTGATAGCTACTTGGAAAGAAGTTTCATCATTTTTTACCACAAACTGGAAAAAGAATTACATGGTCATGCTGTGCTTTTAAAGGCAGTTTGGTTCACTTTTGTCTATTTAACACCTAATTCCGAGGAGTCCATAGGCATCTGGAGATCTGAACGTCGCGTAATGAATTCACTGTTTAGATGGGAGATTTTTTAAATCTACCTCAAATTACATTTATTAACAAGGCGAGCAGGAAGTGTTAGAGTTGTTAGACGCTTCATTTATTAAATAATTTGTGGGTATTTTCAGTTGTCATATCCAGAGTCATGGGGGTTTACTTATTTTTTAATTAGCAATTCCAAAACAATGCTACTGCAATTTAACAATTCATCACGTAATCTGGGGCTGTTCAGTTCAGCCACTAATGCTAGATAATTCAGATTGTTATTTTGATCTGTTTATAACTCATTTTGTTGTGATAAGAGAACTGCTGCCTTGAAATTAAGTGGCACGATTTTCTACGGACCTTGTTGCGACATAGAAGCTAACTACGTCGTCTTTGTCTACCTATTCTTTAACATTAAACCTAGTATACCGAAGCGATACTTATAAAAAAAGAAAATGTAAATCTCTTGTTCTCTCACTTCACAATCGGTCTATATTTCTCTTAAGTATGTTTTCATATACCACTGCGGAGGAGGGCTGGGGGAAATGCAAGTGTCAAAGTAAACAGAATTGGAAGAGTGAGTCACCCACATTGCTGCCGAGGTCACGGTGCCTAAACTTTTTCCTTTATATGTCAGCAAGTTAATTTAGCGAGGTGCTGCCCTGATACTTAAATGTAGCGGCTTAAATATATTTAAAAGGCATGGTGGAAAGCCTGACTCCTGACGTAGCTAACCTAACAGAAAATAGACGTTGTTTTCCTTTTTTAGTTGCTTGCTTTATTAGATTTCTCACTCTCGCAGATTATCCAAAAACTACCCATTGATTGATCGCCCGTAGAGCTGCATTTGGTGTAAAGAAAAACTTCACAGCTTTATTGGCTCCCAAGAGACAAAACAAACATAACAAGATATTCGTATTAATACAAACAATGCAACAAATGAGAAAAATCATCACATTTAAATAAGACGGTAGAGTCAGTCCAGTGTACATCCCATCCTCTGATATACTAGACATGGCAGATCAACTCACCAGCGCTCTGAGGCACGAGTCCCCATGGGAGTTACGTTATTGCTCACAGCATCTCAACACAGTGAACACAGTCAACCTAAGAAAATGCCACCGACTAAAACTTTAAGAACCCAGTTTAACGGTATTTCACTGCAGGTTTGCGGTCTAAACAAGAAGGTTGAGATTAATCTGTTTCTTCAAAAACATTTTGAATGGTTATTTGCGCTCACTTGGACTTGGAAGCTGTTGCTCTTTTTTTTTTTTTCCTCTTTCTCTCTCCATACAACTAATCATAACAGCGCGTTTATTTGGGGAAGAGAAAGCGAAAAGGTTCCAACTTTCTGCTATTCCTCCTGAAGACAAAGAAAAGAACGTGTTCCTTTAACCTAGGTAAAAGAGTCGAAGGAACAAGTTTTATTTAAAAAAAATAATCTTCCCCTCCCAACACCCCTCCCCCAATGACACACACGCACACCTACACACGGCACGAACTTTCTTGAAAGGAAAGCTAATGCCCTCTTAGCTTCATCTCGGAAAAACATCTTCCTTGAGAGATTGTTAGAAGGAAAGGAAAGGGATCTGTTTTTGAGGACAGCAAGTCGGGGTTACTTCCTACAAACTCTTTATTAAAAGGCGCGACCGGGCTATTTATTACATAGTAACATTTTCTTCACCGACATTTTCTTATAATAGCCATTTTCTTCGCCCTTTAATGGAAAAGTCACTTAGGCCCGGTGGGAAATATGGACCTGCTGAAACGCTGGGAGAGTCTTAGCATCCTTGTAGTCTTGTTACCCCCACGCAAAGAGCGAGGTAATTAATTGCTTTTCTGTCATTCTAGTAATCTCTTCTCTTTGATAAACTGACTAAAACCAGAATGAAGCTGGATTTGTTGGCCATACAATTCCCTTGAAGTCCATAAAAGGTTTGACACTTCTGAGATTCGCATCACGTTCCAGGTCTTGCATCCATTTTCTACCGTACGATGGGGTCGAAAAAAAAGCTGAAACCTTTTATTTTTATGTCTGTAGCGTGTTTGGGCTGGACGAGCATTTCTTGGCAATTCTGGTATTCTCCACGGACTAAAAAGCAAGGCGCACTTGAAAACGCTTACTGCATTTAAGGCCCATTGATGTTAATGGGCTTGTGAACTTGAATGAGTGACTGCGGACTCCCTGCTAATAACATTCATGTGGGTCTTTTTTCACACTTGGCCGTCGATACGAGTACACATCCCACGACAGAGCATTGCCTAAAGCTTGGGGCACGCCGGGCATGCAGTGGCAGTCCTCCGTGCGGGTACCGCTCGTGTGGCCTCTTTCCTGCGTAGGGCAGTAACGCTTTCGGGAAGGGACAGAATGCACGCGTTTGAATAATAAAACAAGTGTGTAAACTGAACTAACTTCAAACTAATTTGTAACGCACTGAGCATTTTGTTCTCTTCTTTGAAGAGGCGGTCACAGATTACTACATATGTATCTTCAAGAAGTTTCAGTTGCAATCATGAGCTATAAAGCCAAGGTATCCTTATTCAAAGTAAATTTTATAATGATGACTTCTGAAACTTTGTTAAAGGGCACGGTGCTATTTCATGATTAAGTGGTGTCGTATTTTGTACTGGTTTCCCACTCAGATTTGTGTTGCCTGAAATACGTGTGCGTTTACATACACAAAGTTACATATATATATAAGGGTTCGGAGAAATGCATGGAGCAGTATGCTGAAAGAGATTTCAGAAATGATACAAAAGAATGAAAGGAAGCTTTAGAGGTGGAAGAAAACCTGCTGTTCCTATTCCCCGGGCAGAAGAAAGGCTAGATAGACCTGGCAGACTTATCCTGGAAGAGGTTTATCATGCTTGGAATACTTAGGGGCACCAAACTCCCTGAATAAGAAAATCGGATGAATCCTTTTTAATTAGGGATCTTCCTGTTGTTACTGTCTTGTATCACTTGAGGCAACTGGGAATCTAAAAGTAACAAGCTTATTTGATCTGTATCAACTGCAGTTAAATGGACACGTGGATGAGAACTCTATTAAAAAATCAGTGTATGCGATTTTGGCTACTGAGCCTCCGTGGGCTTTCACATCTCGGATGGCATGGAGCCCGAGGTTTCTCTCCAGTGCTCCCATTGAGCTTGGACGTGGCTTTTTTACGCCCCCACCCTTATGTCCAGAGTTACGTACACGTTTCCATATTAAAAATGTAGTCTGCACTGCTCGGATTGACAACGCGAGCAGAACCTCTGCAGACGTACCCGTCACCAGGTCTCCGCGCGCTCTGGAACGTATCTCTGCAGTCAGCCAGTTCCATTGGGCTGGTTCCGTGCCGGGAGATATCCTGCACGCGACCACAATGGTATTTTTTTCCTACCCTCTTTACATTCTGTTCCTCCTCCTCCAACTTCTGTAACCCCCGTCACATAAGAAAACCCTCCAACACTCTGCTGTTGACAAATTGGTGGGTCGGGTGGCCTTTCACTTGGTTGTCACCTCTGAAAAAAGTGCTAATGGACATTTGTAGATAGGATTTTCCCCCGACCGCAGACTCAGTTTTCTTTTTGCAAGCACGGTCTTGTCACACAAAAGCTCGGCTCCACACTACGTCCGTACCTCCGCTCTCCAGCATGCACACTGACCCTAGGGAGAGTTGGCGTGCGCTTTTCAGGGCACCTGTTGCAAGCAGATGTAGTGACAGCCTCACGGTCCGCGATCCCAACAACGCCTTTCATTCCGTTACCCCGTGTACGTGAGGAACCCCTGCACGGGAGCCCTGCGATGGCGAGAAGGGCAGCTAATCAATACAAAAATAAATAGAACGTTATTTGTCACCCCTTTGCTGACGGTCAATTATAAAGAAGAAGCTTTCCGTGGAGCACATCAGTAATGTCAGGAGGGGAGGCAGTGCAGCTGCCCGGGCTGCCGTGCTTCATCCATCATTACCTAGCAAATGAGCCCACTGGCTGGTGGGCAGGTACTGAAGCCCTGGCAGGCAAGCAGAAGAAGAGATTATTTTTGCATATCTTCTGTGAGTCTCCAGGGAATTCAGTGGCGTTCCTGATCTCAAACGCTGGTAATTAAGGGGATGGCATCTTTGGGCTGGAGAATTCCGAAGGAAATCATTTTCACAGCACCTAAAGGGCTTGATGTCGCGCTTAATGACAGATGAGAAACCTTTATGAAGGCTTCGTAACCCCTTGCCCTGAGAGACTATACTTTTTGACACTGCCGGCTTGAGAGGATATAGATGTTTTTACTCGGGTGATAGTGTGGTGATTTTCTAAAGCAACGAGTCATTTATTAAAGTATTTTAATGAACAGTGCATGCGGCGAACACCTGACAAAGCTTGTTGTCACTGCTGTGAGCAAAAACATAAGTATTAACCGCAGAGTGCTTTTGCCTATGGAGACTTTCATACTGCACAGAAATAAAATGTAGGGAGGAAAAAAAAAAAAACGACCTAGTAAGTAAGATTTCGTGTTTCATCTTCTTAGATCATGGCCTCAGGAACGCCACGCCACTTTCCTTCTATTAATCCTTTTATTGACTTAAGGATCTCTGTATGCGAATACAGTTGTGTTTAAAAACCGGTAGAAAGAGAGAAAAACAGGACTCATTCACATTCCGAGTCTGCTTTCTGTCTCACACGTATTACATTTCACCAAACAGATAGAAACAATAGAGCTTATTAAGAAAAACTTGTTTTGAATGGCAAATTAAGCGTAATGAAAATGCACACGTTTTTACAAGTAGTTATTTTTTCACCAATTGAATATTTTAAACCTTTTGAGTATATATACTTGTCTCTGCAAAATGTTTTTCTTTAAGCTCATTTTCACCATATCACCCTGCTATATCTATCTATTTATATTTTCTATTTCGGTCAGCTCAGAAACCTTACGAAGCCCGACACCCTGCCCGCGGGCCGGCGTTACCCAGCGGGGTGCCCTCTGCGAGCAGAGCCAGCGCTGCCTTCCAGCCTGAGCGGGCGGCGCGCATCGCCCCGCACTAGGGCTTCTTAGGCAAGAAAGAAGTCATCATTTTATTTGAAAAAGTCTTCGACGCGAATACCTTTGATCCGCAGCGTAAATAATCGCAACGGATACAACTGTTTGTTACCACTTTGGAAAACCGCGTGATATCAAGAAACAATCCAAGAATCTTTTCAGGAATAGTAAACCTGACCTACCGAAAGGTCCTTCTTCCACCCTTATGTACAAAGTATGAAAAAAAAAGTCTTTATAAATAATAGGGGAAAAAAAAAAAAGAGGTATGTTCTCAATCTCCATCTCCCGTGACTCTAAACTGAGAAGGACAGGGAAAAAAAATCTGCTTTAAGAAAAGGGTGCAGAAGTTATCTTAAATGTTGCTCTGTAGTGTAAATCCATTAAATCACTATTCTCGATTCACACCAACTTCTGGATCAGGCGTTACAAAGTCTCTTAAACGCAAAGCACTCCAGTGCTGAGTGTTAAGGTGGACCGGATTTTTCTACTCCGTAGGTATCACAGCGATCTGGGAATTTATTTTTACAGCCTGAGATGTCAGTATGCCACGGACGCATGAAAATCTCACCATCTGTATGCTCACGGACAATTCATCAAGAACACTCAACGACACACTTGGAATAACAAAATTTAAACGTTATTACTACGCCGAACCGTGCACACGCTCAGATCTTATTTAAATAGCATTTAACCTGCGTTACCGTGCTGCTTACCTCAGGCCCAAACCTCCCCTGTCAGTGTTTGCCTACCCGCACGAATCCTGTCATAAAACAGGCACGTGCCATTTGAAATAACACTCGTTAAATGAAACGGGAGGTTACACAGAGACGCATATGATTTAATTTCGCCGAGTGCTGTCGTGCAGCCCACGGAAGGTTCGGGAGCGGAGCGGTGGCTTCACCTGGAGCTTAGCTAGCGCGCCGGGCAGCGTCCTTCTGGCTACGTGTTCCCTATCGCTGCCAGGAAACGAGGACTTGTTTTAGTTGGAACTCTTAAAGCAGACACTACGTAGTTTAGATTAACTCCTTTCAGTAGTACAGCGTCAATGTGTTATTCCCTTAACATAAAACATACAGATTATGTAAATCTGTAATAAATACTATTTTGAAGTGTATAGTAATCAGAAATCTTTCAGGGCAGGATGGAATGGAAACTGAGAAATATTGGAGAGTAAACATTCCAACGCTCATTCCTCTGCTTCTTCCTGGCAGAGCGGAGCGCAGCTCTGGCTGCCGCAGGGCTGTCAGTGCTCCGGCTCCGGGCTTCGCCCCGCGGCTCCCGGGCAGAGGGGGCTTTGCGGGAGCCGGACCGACGCGATCCCGCACGGGGCTCCCCCCGCTTCGCCGCTCCCGTCGCACCGCCTGTGAGCGGGAGCCTGCCCGGCCGGAGAGGAGGGCACCTCCTCATCATAGGCTGCGAACCGGCTGTGTGCGGTGGTTCAGGCTTGCAAGGCCAAACGATCCGAGAGGCGAAAGGCAGCCGTGCAACTTGCTCACAACCTGTTTAGCATTCCGGACTCTAGTCCCTGTGCGGAGCTGAGAGGAACCCAGCAGCAATAGGCGCAGTTCTGCATTTCCCTCTCTTTTGCGGGCCTGACCCGGGGCTACGGCGGCGGATCGGCTCCGCGGGGGCAGCCTCTCTCGGAGCTGCCGCTGCGCTGCGGCTGTACTCTGGGGGGGTACTGGGAGCGGGGCTCCGGCCCGAGGAACCCTTGCGGCTGGCGGGCCCGGAAATTCCGCGCACCGCGGGCGAGCTCCGCGAGCTACCACCGGTAGCCGTGGGCCTGCTAGACCCCCCGGGGCCGCCCGCCGCGCCTTGCGCTCTCCCCGGGGCTCCCTCTGGGTTCCCACCTCGGCCAGCTGCGGGCTGCGCGTTGCGGAGGGGCCTGGGAGTGTTGGGCTTGCCTTGCGGCCGGCGGGAAGGAGGGATCGCGGCAGGCAGGCGGAGGGAAGGAGGGAGGGAGGGAAGGAAGGAAGGAGGCCGGGCTGATTAGCATGCAACAGCGCTCGCAAGCCCGGCTCCATTGTTTTAACACCTCCCCTCTCCTCCGCGCCAATCTGTCACCGTTCAGCAGGCGAACGCTGCTGCCTCGAATGCTGCTCTTCTCAAATGAGACGGATAATTAGCTGCCCCGCACGAATGGCGCACTCTTCTCACCCCTGATTGCTATCACCTTCTTGCTCCTGGCAGTTTTGACACCTCGTAATCAGCCTGCTGCTTTTTCTCTTTTCTTTCCCTATTTCTGTTTTTTTTTTTTCCTCCCCCTTCCTTCAGTGCTTTTTTTTTTTTTAAATGCAATCCCAGTTGCCATTTGGATTGAGACTTCTCTGTTGAGTTAACCTTGTATGATTGCGGGGGAAAGGGGAACGTACGGAAGGGAGGAAAAGAAATCGCCTCCTCTGAGTCTCATCTGCTGGGTGGGGGCAGGAGCAGCTCGGCGTGATCTTCCCGTGCTTTTGTTCGGCGGGGAACAGTCCCTCCCGAGAATCTCTCGAATTAACATTAGCTCGGATGGGAAGGGGAGTTTGAGGAGGGACTACACTCAGTTAATGGAGAAAAGACTGTATGTCTCCGTTTAGTTAAATTTAGCAAAATGAAGAGGAGATTTTAAAAGTAAGCTCGCACGGCTGGGAAGCTCTCTCTTCCTGCCGGGTAGGTAGGAAAGGCAGCCAGCTTCTCCCGAGGCTCTGAGAGTGAACTAACCGTGTTCTATGAGAGGCGGGAGAGGGCTCTGATTGGAGTTCGAGCAGCAGAGGGAACTTCTTCCCTTTTGATTCCAGAGAAATAAGAGATCTCAATTAATGCTCTGATGATTTCTGTGAGGTCTTAAAAAACAGAGGACTCGTGGAATCTGTCATAGGAGCGTTTTCCTCTCCTCTAACAAGCACTGACAGTCTAATTACTGGAGCTACGAGCAGCTGTCGAGTTCGCCGGAGAGACAGAGGAGCTACATGTGTTGTGCCCAGCCGCCAGCATGGAGCCCTCGCACCAGGCTGAGGCAGTCCCTCGGAAACCTCCCCGATAGGAGAGGAAGCGCTTTGCTTCCCTGCCTTCAAGTCAGAGCCAGAGTTCCGTGACTCCTGGCTGGGAATGGGGGCTCCCATGTCATGCGCGGGCACCGCGGGGTGGCTCGGAGAGTGAGGCCGCCTGGCAGCCCTGCATTACCCCAGGGTGCTGCAGGCCCTGAGATGGGGACAGGAGAAGCAGCCAGTAGCAGCCTTGGCCGGCAGGCCTGCTGCTCTGTCCTCTCCAGTTCTACTTTCTTCCTTCAGAATTACTATTATTATCACTTTTAATGAATTCACATTTCCCATTTGGATTCAACCTCCTCTGCCTGAGCTGAGCTGGTGTGGAAGCAGGAGAGAAGAGGAGGAATGCTGAACCTCCTCTGGTGAGTGTAATAAAGCAGATGTCCCTGCTGGCAACAGCAGCCTCCTCCAGGAAAGCTGTATAGGCTGGGCCCACTCAGGGACAGCACTCACCTCCCACCTCAAGTCCCTCGCAACTGCTTGGCGTGAGTTTTGCTATTCCTCAAACTCAGACCGAGCCTATCTGGATCCCCTCAGGCAGGCAATTTTAAATACTCGGAATGAAACAGGTCCCTCAAATGCTGCCCACGGCAGGAGCGGGAGAGGGATGGGCTGCACTGGGCGAGGAGGCATCGGTCAACTGTGTCCCTCAGCTCGGCTCAGCGGGGCCTCGGGCTGCTGCTGGGCTCCCGCCTCTGCTGACAGCATTGCTAACAGGGAAAACGCGTCCACGCACGGAGCGGTGTGTGCCAGGGATGACTTTATTTTCTTTAAAGGTGAACCGCAGTTGATGCGGGCTTAATAATGTGAGCTCCTGAGCTAGGATTCCACAGTAGAGAGAAGTTGGTTTTCTGTTGGATAGGCTGGAGACTGCAAATCCCCAGCTCCCCTCCCGGTGCTGGAAGCTCTGCTCCCCAGCAGCCTCCCAGCTGCACTGTGAGGTACGTCACAGCTGCACAGGCAGTCCGGCACCGAACGGACCCTCAGCACCACTACTGGCGGGGGCTGAGAGCTTCTAACAGGAACAAAGTCTTTCTCCAAGCCACAAAGCAGACGTGCACTGTGCACTACTGTTTATTACAGTACACACTGTTGACATGAGATATTTAAAATAGAGCAAATAACTGCAGAAAAATCCATTCTAAAAATTACCCGGGTGTATTTTTTTTCCCCAGGTCACCTGCGAACAAATCTTTAAAAAGACTTGTACTTTGCTGCTATAAAAATATTAATGCTAATTTTTATAAAAAAATCAGGGTTAAAAACTACACTCAGTTCAAATGCCAAAAGCTCTATGTCACCTATTATCATTAATTTTTTTAGTAAAAAACCGATGACTTTTAAATTTGAACTCAATAAACCTATAAAATGTGCAAACTTTTATCAAAATGCAACATTTTGACTAAATGCATTTAAATTCCATTGAGAAAACCATTCTGCGTATTCAGGTTAGAACTGAAGTCACTGAGATTTCTGTGATTAGGTTTTCCCCTTGCCTGTCTAAGCCATAACAGACTTGAACAATCCTTCATAGCAGACCAGAAGGAAAGGTAAAGCTTTCCATCTTCGGTATTCTTACTTCTAGGGACGCTTCAGCCTTTTCTTACTCCATCCTTCATATTAATATTTTCCACGAAAGTAGTTTGACTAATGATTAATGCTAGAAAGGTACATTAACACAATTGTTATTTTTTATAACAGATTTTATAACAGAAACTAAAAATGAGAGCCTACCTCTCCCCATTCCCTTCAAGAGAATATCACTGGATATTGAGCAGAAATCCTAGCAGTACACCAATTTATCTACCCAGATTAAAGACATAATCCTGCAAATCTGTACTCATAAATATAATCACGACTTCGAGCCTATTCAGGGAAAGATTAATTGGGGGAAAAAAAAAAGCTTTTAACTACAATCCCAATGGTAACATTGAAGCATGACAAGCAGTAATGTGAATTACAGTACTGATTTACAGTGGCATTTTACCTTGTCAAATGACAACGAAAAAAAATGTGCTTATCTGACAATTTCGGTTAGTTCTTGTTACAAGAAATCTTAATTCTTAAATTCTTAGCAAATCTATTCAATAATAAAAAAAATCAAATGTATGCAAAAACAGTGATCCATTGAATTCTCATACGTTAAGACTGTACTTCAAAGTGGGAATACAGATGCCGAAGAAAATCTTCCTTAGATGTTAGAGATGGTGGGAAAACTTCTCGACAAAATTCACATACTCCACGCTGATTCAGTTCAGAGTCTGTATAAGTTTGTGCCAGCAAATCATTGTCCTGAGGCTGCCAAATGAGCTAAAAGAAACAGAAAATGATTACTGCTGTGGTTTATGATGTGAATTACATTATGCTGCGGTTTATATTTATATTAAAAATATACCTGCCTCTTTAAACTAGGTTTACTTAACTTACGCCTGACGGAGACATTAACTAGAGAATTCTCACTTAAGAAAGCCAAGATTTTTATTTTATTTTTTAACTTCCATAAACATACTACCTTTGCAAATACTTGACGTTTTAACATCTATTAATGATAAATGATGCAGTGAGCAGAATTCTGTAATATCAGTATGATATAAATTAAGCCTTTAACATTGCATTTCTATTTTTTTTACCGTACAAGCCTTAGTACATAATATTCATTTTTAGTACCATTTTTTAACCTTAAATATTTATTGTACAGAGGTAATATGAAACATTTCTATTCTTACTGGTACATATCTAATTTTTAGTTTACTTGCAAAAAAACTAGAGCAATGTCATATGGTCTAAGGTACTTAATTGCTCTGACTGCCTTTTAGTGTAAACATGTCTCAGGTGATCTCAGTTTTGGGGTTCTTTCTGCCATGACAGCAATAAACTCAATAGGGCCATCTGAATATCCATCCATACACTCGGGCAAGTCTGCAAACCATGCAAAATTTGGTTCAGTAGCTGTCGCTGCTCTTGCTACCTGAGCTAGCTAGTTGAAAGCCAACAAGTCTGTTCGCTGACCATGGGGACACGAGCCTGAGTGTACACCAATTATATGGCTTTATAATAGCCAGGATTCAGAAATTCAATCAGATCTCAAAGCAAAGTTAAAAATTAAGTTTTGCTACTTTAGCATTGGCAGCAAACATAAGATAAAATATATTGTTATGTTAAATGGCCAAGGCAATTAGGTTTCGAGTAAACTGAAAATCAAATGCATGCTGCTGCGATTGCAAAGTCGACAGAATGGCAGCAAGTTGGTAGCAGATCTATGTGGGGCTGGAACCCAGAATAGGAGAGTGCCCTCCAGTTTTTTGGCTCAGTTTTCTTCTCTATTGCTTAAATCACATGTGGAAGGGCAAGCAAGAATACTTTAGAAAGCAGTTTCTTTTGAAATTTTAAAGTTCTTGCTATCCATTCTAACCCAAGAGTTTTAATTTTCACAAATCTATCGTGCCAAACACTTAGAATCTGATGTATACGCCCCTGCCATGATAATTCACTGTACAATGAACATGGCTTTCATAGTGGTTAATCCCTGTATTTAAACCAGCTGCAACTTCTTGGAGTCAATTCCTCCTCCTCTCTGTATTTAAACAGTGTTCAGCTTATCAGACAGCGGTAGCAGATTTACTGTCTTTCATTATGGTCAGCAATCCATATAATTAAATTGACTAATTAGTAATTAAGTGCAATCACACCACTTCTTTTCAGCTAAAAGAGCCTCCTTACTGTACATTGCTGGTGTAAATTGCATATTAAATTTTTCTAGACCCAGACACACTCAAACATCCCTCCAGGAATGTGTTTAGAATTACTTGTTTTTAATACCAAATTCTGTAAAGCACCATTAAAAAACGTATTATTGTAAAAATCCCACTAAGGACATAATAAGATTTCCGGTCCTGGAACCACGACATAGAAAGATATTCATCCAGCAAAATGCTGAAGCAAGCACTTAACTTTCATTTCTTCCTTTGAGTGTTCAGCATGTGCTTAAGATGCTTTTCAGAATAGGGATTTATTTTAGCAGATGTTTCATTTCTAAAACAAGATCTAGATTAAGATCAATAGACTACTGACTTGATTTAAAATCATGAACATTCTTAGAAATGTTTTTGGCTGAAACAACCCCCGCAAATTGTGAGTACTGGTAAACATAATGCATCTCTATGTCTCTATGCAAGTCTCAATTAATAGTAGTCTGTAAAATCCTAGGTCCACTAATACCCACACTTATTTTAATCCACTGCTCTTTTCAGTCACTTTTTTTTTTTAAAGTTACATCCTAAGAAAACAGTACTGAGTTTTCACATTTAGTATCCACAAAGAAGGAAAGAGCTAAATTTATTACAGCAACTGAGAGCAGTTCCAAGAACTTACTGTTGCCAAATCTACTGCATTTATGGGGTTTTCCATTTTATAAGTTAACATATGTAGTAAACACTTGAAAGTTTTATCTCCACTAGGAAAAAAATAGTCAGGTATCTCATTCCTCCCTACTGGAGCTTTACCAGTGGCAGGGATGATGGCACTGTAACTACTCCCTAAAAATGTTGTAAAAATCCTAGGAACAAGTATTATTCACAGTTGCTTTTACAATAAAAAGACATGTATGCAAGTAACATTAAAAAAATCCTAGTGTTTTAATCTACATATATATAATCTGTGAATCAAATCTTCAGCAGAATCAGTAGTAAGAAAAAAATCCAATTCACGAGGAATTGGAACCAAGTCCAATTCACATGGAAAACTACTTCAAAAACTTTTTTTGTAGGCAGCTAATTAAAGGTGATGGATGTTGATATATATATATACACATATTTAATAAATTCTGAAGTAATATTGGCTTAGTTCAAACAAGCTTCTGCATAAGATTCATTCTGATCTATATCCTCTATGTTCTATAGTGCTATGTGGATATGACTTATTAATACTGAAATAGTTTCTCATTGCCTTTTTTCACCCTATAAGTTAGAATTATTACATTTTCTGCACAGTGTAAATAATATACATTTTAAGTGGTAGCCCCAAATTAATTTCTTTATTTTGCAGAAATACCAATGATCAAACCAAAGGCTTGTTGCTATTCAACCACAATTCTTCTCCACTTTTTTAAGCTGTACATTCCCCTATCAATTTATAAGCACATACCAGCTGTTTCACTGGCTGTAATATACAATGCAGGGTGCCATCTATTGAAAAATGAATACACGGACTAACTAGTAAAAGAACATGCTGGAGAGAAAATACAGATATAGAGAAGAGTAACAAGGAATAGAGCAAATGCTTCACAGCTCTGCAGGAATTCTACCAGTGACAAAATAAGTAGTTTAATTTGTTTAACTCAGGCACAACTTTAACGGAAGACCCAATGAAAAATAAAGCACAATAAAAAACTGCAATTAGTGAGTTAGTATAATTGAGACCTCATACACTACAGATAGGTATTTAAAACACATTTTTTAAAAATCAAGCATATAGTTCAAAATAATGGAAACAGTAAACTTTCTGTACTTTAAGCGTTCATTCAAAACTGGTTTGCAATAGAAAATTGAACTTAGTCTGGGTAAGTTTCAGCAGAGGAAATCATCATGGCTAGGATGTCCTACAGTTGCTTTCCAAACTCAACTTCTGTATGTCATGCAGTGATAAAATTCAGAGGTAAAGCTCTTTTGCTGCATGTCATTAGGAAAGAACACAAAGTCATATCAAAGTAAATAGTGAAAACGTTTGAAATCCACCCTCTCCAAATTCCTAAACATCACTGTTTGTGTTGTTTTGAGAAGCTCTCCTTCCACAAGGTGTGGGAAAAGCCACAGAAATACAATCAATCAATCAATCAATCAGAGTCTATAAAGGTCTGTAAAAATTATGCCAGCAATTTCAGTCAAGATAGCATGCTACACAAGGGAAGCAAAATATTCAGAGACACAATCAATAGAACCTGCCAAAACATAATTCTGCTTTACAGCAGTGGGGCTTTGCTTTCAGAAACTTCTCTGGACTTTGAGTAGTTAGGACTTAAATTCAAGCTCAAAATACCCATGTAAACATGAATTATTTTAGTGTACTTCCATATATTTGTCAAAATAAATAATTATGCTTTCCTACTCGACTGCTTAAACTACGACAAACTTATTTTAAGTTTTCGTAGACAGTAGGAATAGGGTGCCGGTTATAACTCAGATCCAGATAAAAGTAGATAATTTTTTTCCACAGTGTATGTTTATGTTTATTTTTTTAATTAGTTCATTTGTCATATTCTCTGATGTACATCCAAAACAATTACCTGCCCTATTCATCTGAGATAAAGGATAGAAAGAAAGTGATCTAGGGGGCAACTTAGGATTAATGAAAGCTTTGAAACAAATATAGAAGCAGTTAATAGCTACACAAACTAAAATTTGGGTGCGTATCTATTTAAAGTCTTGTCCTCTTTCCCTAGAAAAGAGCCTTGTACACATACTTCAGCATCAGTGAGAAGAACCGACAAAATACATTGCCTTAAAAGAAGACTGGTGAGATACCTCAGAGAATATATTAATCCAGTCTCAAAGACTTTAGCAATACAGTGGACCGCATCATTAACTTTTTTCAAAGTCTACAGTATTTAGAGAAAGATACCTGATGAGGACCTCTGATGGTTGTTCCGGCAGCTTCTAAAGAAGGAAAAATTGCTTCAGGTGCACCTTGGCTTGCGTGCTTAGATATAAACGTGAAAGCAGTGTCTGTTGTTTTCAAGCATGTTTTGTCACGGGTATTTTCTATGGGCATGTTTGCACGATTTGGAGGGTTTGTTTTGTCAACAGTAGTTAAGCTTTGTAAAGCTGAGGTCACGAGATCAGCTCCATGAGCTTCAAATGAGTTAGGTTCCAATTTACTGAGGTTAACAGCACGGTCTCTGTGCTCCCGGTTAAAATGAAGATCTTGAAGCATGTTTTCAGCTATACCAGAGCAAGGAACTGTTACTTTTTCCTGAGTGCTCTGCAAGAAAGCAGAGTCATTGTCTGTAGGTGGAAACTTGACATTAAATTTAGAAAGTGATTCTACAGAGTTGTTGTCCTCATCTTGGCCCACTCCTCTTGGTGTGATAGATGTGATGCATGATGCACCTCTATTTATATCCTGTATAACCCGAGGCTTAAAAAGCTCTTCTGCTTGTTCATCAGTTTTATCAGTACACTGTATTGGCATGGAAAACTGTATTTCTGTGAAGAAAGAATGAGGAAAACATCAAGAAATATATCATTATTAAAGGTGTGATATTTTTCCCCCGTGAGATTTTTATTTTCCTTCTTGGCTTTTTAACCTTTGTTTTGTCTCTTTGAAATCGGTTCAAGGTGTATTTCTCTTTCATAAACATTAGCTCCGACTCCAAAATTATCAGAACAGAAATAAAACAATTCTGTTCTAATAATTCTATTTCTCTTTGATTTATGGCTACAAACACTTCAATTTAATTGAAACTTATGTTGTCCCATACTCTTAACATATACTTGCATATATTTACTGCAGTGTTCTGACAGAAACAAAAGTTGGAACGAAAAATATTTCACGCAGTGCCGAGAACATTCTAGGCCCCATGAACAAGATCTGAGAAGGCATTCAGGTACCAAACTCCCAGCAAATTCCAAATTAGGAAAACATTTAAACTGAACAGCTATTCAGAAGAGGGGTCGTATTTCCCCATGCTTTGAGAATCTCCCGTTCATTTTTGGCACTTTGTACATTTATTGTACAAAGATCTTCTAATATCAGTCAGATATCATAGCAAATGTGAGCCACAGAAGTAACAGAAGTCACACAGATTAAATCTATATGACGGAAAGCTTTTCACACTGTTGAGTTAGGCATATTTTTAAATAAAATAAATTAATTCTGGAATAAACTGCCAAGCATCCACTCCCCAAACAATGAAGTTTAGTAACGTACATTCAGAATGTAACAATACAGTTTGGACTTGGCCCTTTAAGTTACAAGCTACACGTTAGCACTTCACGTAACAAACACAGCAAACTTAAATTAGAAGCAAGTGCTGGAATCTATGTGTTTTGCTTCAAGCACGTAAATTTGGCAAGTATTTTTTGAAATCAGTTAAGAATCTGATCAAGAAAAGCTAGTAAAAATACCCAGAATAGCTTTCACTACATTAAATATAAGCTTTAGCAGAACTGGATATCCAGGATCTCTTCCAGCGGCTGCATGAATCAAATCTGTCTTTTGTTTTCAGGAAAGTGCTGGGTTAAGCTCTTGTCCCATATAACAAAACAATATGTAGAAGTCTGCGCAAGGAAGTCTAGGAAATCAGTACTCTGACTTTCCTCGGTTCAGAAGTTTTCCTGTAACAAATATGTGGCTATAGACGTTCGTAACAGACATCTTTTGAACTGACAGCTAAATTAAAAGCAAGCAAGTTCTGTACTTCACACAGTACGATGGGATATCACATGCAGTAAATGCTTGCCTCTCACTCTAAGGGACAAAACAATTATAAGAGTTATTGATGTGATGACTGTCTTTATAGCATGTGATTTGGAGCATTCGTCATAGAATGCCAAAACTGGCGGTGCGTTTTCTTGGTGAAATACTGAGCACCATGTGAACAGACTTGAAAAAGGCAGATGGTAAACAGTGGAAGTACTTCTATGTATGTGTAATTTACAGTATTTTCAAATATAAAGCAAAGCTTTCAAACAGTTGAATCACAATAAGAGCTTAAGTATGATATTACCAGTTTCAGGTTCTGGCTTTATTTTAAATTTACTCAGTTGGTCTGTTTGTTCTCTGGCTAGCATACATATTCGATGACACTCTTCTTTCATCTCCTGAAAAATAGTCTCCAGATTCTCCCTAGAAGATTGAAATTGTAAATTAGACCCTCAACCAATTCAGCTCGTTGTGACCTTTAATGTAGTCACACCCACAAACCAGAGAAAAACAATAGTGTAAGCTACTTTTCTTGGATACCTTGTTCTTCAACATATGTATATAAATTTCTGTTCTCAGAAAAAAAGCAAGCAGAAAACGGAAAAACAAGACAGTCAAGGAGCTGTTTAGTCATAACATATACACACATTCAAGTTTAGGGCCTGATTCTGCAAGGACCCAAAGACAATCCAGTCTTTACACTTCATATCAGTTTCCTCAGGTATCAGTGGAAGAGCTAGTGAAAGACGGTGCTTATATTTCATTCTAGGCAAATTGGGATGCTGCTGCTGTGAACACTCATTGTTTCCAATTTTTTTTTTTTTGGTGGGTGTCATGGTTTTGTGATTTTCGGTTATTGGTATTCCACATCATAACATCATGTAGTGGACATACCTAGTTCTCAGAAGAGAAGGACTACTACAGTCCCCACGGTACTTTGCTCCTTTGTTACCATTTTCCAGCCGGAGGGAAAAGATAGAAGCTCGCAGTATAAAAACTTGCAGATCACGAGACCTCGTCCCTTTTTCCGCCGTCTCTCGTCTTGGCAGCACCTCGCTCTCCAGCCGTCTTATCGTCGGTAGTAGAGTAAGGCCTACCTTGACTTTGGGACATTCTCTCTCTCTGTGTTGGATTTATCAGCTTAAATTGTAATTATATTGTATTATAGTGTGTTGTTTTGCATTCCGATATTTTATTTAGTAAATTAGTTTGTTTCTCCTCAGATTGTTGCCGCTGTTCTTTGCTCTCAGGGCCATCTCCCTACCCTTTTCCCCTTTCCCCTTTTCCCGGGACGTGGGCCCTTGGGTCCCCCGTCCCCTTTGTCACGGAATCGGGCCTAACGCCCGTAAACCGTTGACAGTGGGCTTCAGACTTCACAGTAGAAGGAACACACAGGGGATTGTTACTGCTCCTTCCTTCACTGTCTACCACACATTTTGGAGATGGGCTAGTAAACTAATTCCTCTTTTTATAAAACATGACACAACTTTTTTTTTAATTTGAGGGGTATTTTTTTATTACGTCTTTTCTAGAACATCATACGAACATCCAAAATTTAGTTATCTGCACTAAGACTGGTAGACATTGCTTTTCATGCTGATTTGAGACTTTTTTTTGCACTAAGGCACCAGATATTATATTATGCATAAAATTCCATTGTGAATTTTTGATAATTTTGCTGAATACTTTACATTTCTAAGCATAATATCACAGATATTATAAAATTGGTTTTAATGATGAAGAAGTTAAATTTGTGACAAACTGGATTTTGTATCTTTGTCAAAAAAAAAAGCTCACCAGGGGTTGTTTTTCTTTATCTCGATACATTGTTTTCCTCTCTATTGCTCATTCATGCAGCAATTGGGAGCGTCATGAGTTCTGCTCTTACTCCTGCTGTGCTTCTACTTTGAAGACAAATGTCTACCTGGACCTCATCTCAAAAAAGAAACACCTACAGAAGAACTTAAAGTTCTAACCATTTTTCAGGTGTTTCAATATATAAGAAGTCGGAAAATACTCTAAACACATTTTTAATTGGAGCATTAAAATATACACGATTAGATGAACGAATATTCATTTGGTAGACATTTGTGACAACATAATCTTTCTACAGAAAAAAGTCAAATAAGAATCATAGAATCTTTTGAGTTGGAAGAGACCTTTAAAGGTCATCTAGTCCAACTCTCCTACAACGAACAGGGACATCTACAGCTCAGTCAGGTTACTCAGAGCCTGGTCCAGCCTGATCTTGAGTCTCTCCAGGGATGGAGCATCCGCCAGGCCTCTGGGCAACCTCTTCCAGTGCCTCACCACCCTTATTGTAAAAAGCTTCTTCCTTATATCCAATTGAAATCTCCCCTCTTTTAGTTTAAAATCATCTCCTCTTGTCCTATCACAACAATAAAGAGTCCAACGCTCTCCCTCTTACAGAGCCCCCTCCTTAGAAAGGCTGCTCTCAGGTCTCCCTGGACCTTTCTCTTCTCCCGGCAGAACAGCCCCAGCTCTCTCAGCTTGTCCTCATAGGGAAGGTGTTCCATCCCTTGGATCATTTTTGTGGCCCTCCTCTGGATGCACTTTACTTGCTTTTGGTCCCTTGGTCATTGCCACGGCTGGCTGGCTTCAGTTTACAGATAAACCTGGTTTCAAACTCTCTCATTAAGGATGGATAAGGCCAAGAATTATTTCTTCATGCTGACTATCAGACCTCCTCCTAGCAGTGCAGCAGGCTACTCTGCTGTGCTGCCATCAGTTAATTCTTTACAGCTGTACATTCCTGTTCTGAAGTAAGCTAATGCAAGGGAGTTAATGCTTATCCAAAACCCAGAATTAAAGTCCACTGTAATATCCTATAGAGTTTAACCTCCTGCTGAACCCAGTAGCTATTTTCCTTCTTCCCAACTTATCTGTACATACTTGCAAAGCTCTTTTGTGATTCTACATGGCTTTATTTCCTTCCAACATCAGCTCTTTGACCTCTGCTGCTCTCATGCCCTGCTGCTCCCCAGTACTTTTTAAGGTACTGTGCAGAAATGATGGAAAAAGAGAGGTCATAATTATTAGCAGAAAAGACAATTGTAAGTAAATTGCAAAAATACTGCAGAAGTATTTACCTTTCAGGCAAAGGTGAAATACCAGAAATCCCTATAGATAATTCAGGCTTATCTGGAACAAGTTTCTTACTTTTCACCTTGAAGTAAAACATGAAAGTATGGATCACAGGTTAGCATATTCGTTTTGCTCTTTACCCTGATATGATTAAAAATGCCACAGTACCCTTCAGCGAGTCCTTCTGGAAGCACTCAAAATGTTCACAAAATGGCAAAAGCTTTTTTTTTTACTGTTTTTATGAAGTCCCTATTTTTAGTTTTGTTTTTAGCAACTCAGTGTGGCATTCCTCTGCTCATACCTCCTTAAAAGGAAACTGGTTCTAAGAATCTTGCTTCACTATCAGTCTGTTTCAATCATATATAAGATTAAGATTATGTATTATGTATAAGCTTGTTACTGAGGCACCCAGAAATTCCAGCTCTTAAAGAAAATAATCAATTTATTCACAAAAACAATCAGTGAAGACATCAAAAGTGAATGTGTCAAAGAATTCTCTCAGGTTTTCAGATGTTCTTAACTTTGACTACCACCTTGTGGTTCGTTCTAGTATTACATAGCTTTAAGTTGCTGCCAGGTGTTAAAAAAAGTTTCTAGGATAAACAGCCATTAAGCTGCAGTTCCACTAGATCTGTATTACCAGATGGCCTGGATATGTTCATATATGCTCCAAATCAGACTCATAACGTGATCATTTGTCTGTCAAATTAGCTGGTTTCAGTGATACATTGCTTATAACCACTGACTTGTAGCCTACCTGGTGGTAAAATGCAACTGTAGCTCCTATTGGTACATTTGAGCTGCTTTATTCCTAACAGCATTGGTTACAAATGTCTGCTGTAAGACATACATGCTTGGAGAGCCTGATAGCAACAAGTTATGTGTTGCTGTGCTCATCCTCTTACCTATATTTAATTTAAATTAGCTAGCTAAAAGGCATTTAAAAGATTGCATTCACACCAGTGGCTGCAGTGTGGCTATCCCAAAACTGCATTTCACTCCGGATGCTATTCCATAACAAAAGTAGAGTGAAGTAAAAGCAAAAAAGCAAAAGCAAAAACAAAAACAAAAACAACCAAAAAAACCTAACCAACTCAATCTTGATGAAAACTCCCAACTGAAAATTATAAAACTGAAATGCTGGTCTCCAGTTTTTGCAAATGCTAGTATAATGATGACAGTGTAAAAACAACTAACATACAAACCAATCAATGTATTGAATAGCTCAGCATTTCCTACGTGCTTTACATACTTTAACAATTGCCTAGTAACAATATAATGTTGAAATTTAAAATCATTTTCATAGAATAATTAGTATAAATGTGTTTGAAAAGAGTAGTATTTTACAGAAGACCGGTTTTTCATTTCATCTCTGCTTGGTTTCTTATCTTACCTCTATTTTGTATGTTGGCATCTGTGTACCCTTTTGGGCGTCGTTTAATTCTTTCAACTTGTTTTTCAGAGTTCGTATTTTATCTTCTTGGTTGGAAATAATAGACATAAGCTTCCTTTCCTTTTGACTGTTTCTGTCCTCAAGTTGCTTCAACTTCATGCTCTCATTTTCTAACTGTTCCTAAAAAAAAAAAATTTAGAAATTCCAGTGTATTTACTAGAATGGAGGTTTTTGGAATGTCACTATTCAGCAGACCAGAAAAAGCTAAATTAAGCTTCTCCAACTTAAGTAAGGGACAGTCTTATTTACTACAGTATTAATGTTGAACTAATAGTAAAGACCTTCTACTGCTAAACATAGATGTATATGATCATATACGATTAGTCAAAACAATTGAATTTTCTGAATTTATGACAGTCATATTAATATTTTTAGTCCCTTTACTGCTGAGAGTGCCCTTGAGGAATCCCAGACTCTGCAGATGAGAGAGGGTTTGGATACCAGAAAGAGGTTCTTCACTGAGAAGGAGTTGGGCATTGGAACAGGCACCCCAGAGAAGCGGTCATGGCACTGAGCTTTCTGAAGTTCAAGAAGCATCTGGACAACACTCTCAGATATATGGTCAGATTTTTGTGTGGTCCTGTGTGGAGCCAGGAGTTAGACTCGGGATCCTTATGGCTCCCTTCCAACTCAGGATATGCTATGGAAGAGTCTGGGGAAAGGAAGACTTCCCCTTGATCGAGGAAAATCTGGTCAGAGAGCGTCTATGCAAACCTGATGCACACAAATCCACGAGCTCCAATGGGATGCATCAAGTGCTGACTGGAGCTGGCAAAAGTGATTGCCAAGCCGCTTTTGAGAAGTCATGGTGAACTGGAGATATGCCTGAGAACTGGAGAGAAGCCAATGCCACTCCAATCTTCAAAAAGGGCAAGAAGAATGAGCAAGGAAACTACAGGCCAGTCAGCCTCACCTCCGCCCCTGGGAAGGTGATGGAATAGCTTATTCTGGATGTCATCTCCAAGCAACTGGAAGAAAAGTAGGTTATCAGCAATAGTCAATATGAATTCACCAGGGGGAAATCATGCTTGACCAGTCTGGTATCCTTCTATGGTGTCATGACTTGCTGAGTATATGGGAGGACAGCAGTGGATGTTTGCGTACTTGGACTTCAGCAAGGCTTTTGATACTGTCTTCTATTACATTCTTGTAGGTAAGCCTTGAAAGTGTGGGACAGATGATTGGACAGTGAAGTGGATTAAGAACTGGCTGATTGGCAGAGCTCAGAGGGTTGTGATCAGTGGCACAGAGTCTAGTTGGAGGCTGTAACTAATGGTGTTTCCCAGCAGTTTGTACTGGGTCTGGTCTTTTTCAACATCTCAATCGATGATCTTATAATAGGTCATCAATAGTCTGTAGAGAGGTAGAGCAAGGTGAACAGGAAAGAAGAAATTAAGTGTTCTTTCGAGAAGAATGTTTGTTTTATTTACACATGGGATCTAAATAGATTGAGGTTGTCTGTTTGGAGATTAGGTAGGTAAAGGGTAACTTAAACTATAAGATATTGAGATATTATCAGTGAGACAACCAAAATGAGACAATGACAGCCGTATAGGGATGGATCCACAGCTAGTCTACACACGTACATCGGGTGGTTAAACATGGATGTGTGCATGTACAACTGAAACAATAGTTAAGTGCCAAGTAGCTATTCTACCTACATAGATTAAGTCAGAAAAATAGTATTGAAGGCAGTTTTTTTTTCAGTATCATTTGTGACTTTATACAGTAAACTTAAGGTCAGAGCTTCAGTGCAATTCTGGACTTGGAGGAATCTCAGAGATTCAGATTAAACTTCTTCTCCCTGGGTTCAAAACATTGTCTAAAAATAGGCAGTTCCTATCTGGGAAAAAATCCTCTCTTACCACAATTTGCAGATATTACAAATCCATTCATTCAAACGCCTTTGAAGTGACAAGGTGTTTCTGCTTTAGTTATTGCAAACTTCCTAATTCCTAAGGCTGAAGGACCCTTCCTTCCACACTTTGCACTTTTGGAAGGCATTGTGGGGAGTATATAGAACTTACAGGACAGATCAAACACTTTTAATAGTCTTCCTATGTAGAATCTGTACACTGCAACATAGTAGACAAGAATCCAGGGAAGCGTATGAATCAAATAGCAGAAAAAGAGGGAAAAATGAGAATGATTTTTGCTCTGAAAAGAACAAGATGTGTAAAGATTTTAGCCCAATGAATCCTAAAGAACCTAAGTTTCTATAACTGATGCAGCAGCAGCTGGATTTATTTTTTTCAAAAGGTGTGAGAACATTAAAGGCACAGAAAGTTCAGAGCATGTAAAGGAAATATCCGATGAATGAGAAAATACCATCATATTTATTGATGTGGGAAAAAAATAAGAGGAGATGGAGGCATGCATGGAAGTATTTTCAAGAGATCTGAAAGTACTTTGAAGAAAGTTAAAGCAGAGCCAAAAGCTGCACATTGTTTTACAACTATATACTTTTCTATGTAACTTAAAGACTACAAAAGACTGAAAAACGTAACGCAGCATGAGAATAAAAATAAAATCATAGCAGCTACACAGAAGACTTCAGCATTGTTTTGTGTACAATCATGAAAGCATATAGCAGCTCAGCTCATGACCTGTTTAGTTAATACATCAAGCCATGGTCAAATATGAACAGGGCTACATTATTATTCTTCTACCTGAGTAATGCAGAGTAAATCAGAAATAGTTACCAGGAGCTAGCACTCCCTAACTACCAGGGAGTGCTCTGGTCATCTAAGACCACACAAAACAAACACGAGGTATGGTATGGGGAACTGATTTTTGCCGTTCCAGTAATAGGAAGACAGTAACATTCCATGGTGCGAGTTCACAGGCACCAAGCCACCACAGAACCATTGTTTGGTCACTGAGTTCCCAAACATTCCCTGGTCAAATTCAGTTTACATTTAAAAGAAAAACAACAGTGGCATGCAGCTTCTCCTGTATTTTCCTTTGAAAATAAGCTACATGGAAATCCAAACACCTTGGAAAAAGCTTATATCAAACACAACACTTGCCCTTGAACAACTCTATCTTAAAGACAATAAATTAACTCTTTCACTGAGACTGCGCTATAGCATTGATCTGCACACAGCATTTATCCATTTGGAACTATTACAGCTCCAAAATATGTGGACTTTCAAAAGCTTCTGGACAACTAGGAGCATTGCAGTAATGGCCAGTAACTTTCTTCCATTTCTTCCATCTTCTCCTGCAGGAAGCAGGGACAAGATTTAAGAGATCAACAAGAAAAGCTGCGTGGGAATCAATGTCCGAAGAGCCTTTCAACATGTTTCCATGAAGATATATCAGATTTAAGCCACGATTTTTGTGCAACTTCAGGATATCACACCAGGAAAAAGACTGGGGATTACTTTTGGGGGTCTTCTAGTAATAGAAGCTTTCACAGCTTGATCATCTTACAGTTTCTAATTCTGACAGAGTTTCTATGTTTGCAAACAATGTTGTAACATTTATAAAGTGTGTTAAGATTTAGGTTAATGCCATGACAGGTATGCCACATAGCTGATACTTGCTCAGTTAAGTACTCAGCTGCACAATGGATCTTTTAAGAATGCTTGTATTAGCACACAGCAAAGAGATTATTTCTGTATCATGAAAAGATTAACTCTTCAAACCACAACACTTTTTTTGGAGAGGTTTTATCTCACAGAACATTCAAGCTGGAAGGGACCTCAAAAGGTTCTCCAAATCAACCTCCTAATCAAAGCAGCAGTTGGTTAATTACGTTTGACCAGGTCTTGAATTCCTCCAAGGATGAAGATGGAACAACCTTTCTTGACAACTTTTTCCAATGCCTATCTGTCCTCATGGTGAAAAGTTTCCCTTATGTTCAGTTTGGACCTCTCACATTTCAAATGCCTGTTGTCTCTAGTCCTCTTGCCATGCACAACTGTGAAGATAACTTCCATGGAGAGCAATTAGCTTTCTCTAAAGCAACATCTCCTCCAGGCTGAACAAGCCTAGTTTCTGCCTCTTCTTCTCATGGGGCTTCTCAAGCCCCTGACTATTTTGGTGGGCCCTTTGCTGAACTCACTTTATTTTTTTTAATGTCCTTCCCATACGGGAGCCATCCAAACTGGATACAGTGTTCTAGATGCAGTCTAGTGACAGGTATTGAGTTGAGCTTCATAATTTAGGGACACCGTAAGGAATCTGATGTCTGACTCTGCTAAACATGGCATACAGAAGAAGTGTTGCTTGACATTGGTTAACTGACATGTCTGCTAGAGAGCTTTGACTCTGAAACAGTAGCTAGAGACACATTCTTCCCAGTTGAAAGAGGCAGTACTGAAAAACATCAGAAAAACCAGCAGTTTTGGTTCCTTTTGTCTCATCAAGCAGGGGACTGAAGAAATATGGTAATTTTGTATGTAGTCTGGTACTGACCACCAAGCCTGACCCAGCTATCTTTCAGTGAGGATGAATGTGAACAAAGAAAACATTTTATGATACATTGGTGACAATATTTGACAACGGCAGATAAAATGGACAAGTCTTGCCAAGTTTTTGAGGCCAGAAAACAGAAAAGCTAATCCCTACACCTCATTTTAAACTTCTGAAATTTAAGGCCTAGCCATGCACCTATTGCAATCGATCCAGCACTTCTATTAACTGTACTGGAAGACAGATTATAGTTCTCCAGAGAAATTATATTGGACTTAGCAGAAGACAGTTTCAGTGGGTATGGGTAAACCTAATTTATTATCCAGAAATGAACATTCTGCAAGCCTGAAAATTTCACTGGAAAAGTAGAATAAAGGACTTAATACAACAGAGGACAGTACTTGTAGACATCATTTATTTGGTTTTGAGCAAAATGCGGATAGAATGTGGTCAGAAAAATATAGGCTTTCAGATAAAACATATAAACTTACAAATTTGAATTCCTAAAAAAGGCCAATAATTTATTGAATTAGATACAAGATAACTACACTGAATCAGTGGCAAGATGATTTTTTTTTTGTCTAACAGAAGTCAGAAGACGATCTCCAGAGAAGAGTACAATAAAGGAGGAGGCACTCATGATGCAACCTTTAATAAATTCCCAGATTTTCATAGCCACAGTTTCCATGTTTTTGCTAACTTAATAGATTTATCTTCCAAGAAATTGTCCAGTTTTCCCTCGAAACACGAAGTGCTACTGGTTGACTGCTTACCATATAAAGAATTCTCTTTTTTTTTTGTTAATGTGACACATAATAATAATTATTATTTGTACTTCATTTATTCAGGAAGACAGGGACTGAGCCTGGGCGTAAGTGCACACAGACTATATATATATATATATATATATATAGTTTATTTTGCACGGAGTTTTATCAGAAATCTTACCATTAGTGGCACAGATGAAACAAAATCCAGATGAACAGCCTGAGAAGCAACCATAATAACTGACTAAACCAAAATGCAGATAAATACAAATAACACATTCCATTAAGAAAATAGCACCTAAAACAATGACTCCTGACTCTCATGCATTGACTGTAATGTCCTGTATAGATTGCATAATTTCTCAGTGATTTCCCATATGAGAAGAGTAGATAACAGAGCTCTCATTCTCAGTCATTATACAGCTAAGTTGTTAAGTGAAGCTACTGTCTTGGAGCACTCCAAAATAAGAACATGGAATATTAGGCTTGGTCACATCTCCAGATGCAACTGTAAAGCTTAATAATTATCCAATTCAAGACAGAGAAATGCAAAAATATGCAAAAGTGTTCCATCAAAGAATTAACCCTCCAACTGCATTGTACTACAAATAAATGTAAAGTTTAGGAAAGAAATGGCAACTTGTGATTATATATTTTTCTATGCTAAAACCTGTAAAGATTCCTTTTTATTTAAAAAGGAATGTATATAAATCTTTGACAATAATACATTTAAAATGTTTGCAAAGGCTTAGTTTTAAACGAGGTTCCTTCAAGATAATTAAATAAGCATCAGTAATCTAATGCAATTATTTCAAAATTAACATTACTGATTTGAAAACTGCATTTCTGTGAATTTAGCAAAGTATGTTTGTTCATAGCTATGGCTTAGGAAACAAATTCTGAAATTAACTATTTTTAAATCCAGCACCTGATAGTTATAGGTCTTTTTAAGGTTGCCTTACAGGGTCTCTATTAGGGAGATTCATACTCAAAACTAAGAGATTCCTACATTACATGACAGCTCTGAAAAACACAACAGGATGACTTACAATAAGAACAACGCAACTTTGTGCATCTCTGTCACTGTCTTTGCTGAACATACAAAATCCACCCACAGTATTTCCTGTCTAGTCTACATAACTGATTTATTCTTATTCCTCTTATTCTAAACAGGCTGTACTGAAAACTTCCATGTTATTTCAGTGAATAGGGAAGAAGGGACATTGTATTAAAATCGTCTGCTTAAAAATCAGACAAATCATCACTGTTTCCAGAGCAATGAGTAGTTTATTTACCACCTCATCACTCTTTGAGTGCAGATTCTCCACTTCTTGCCAAAACACACAGGCTGCAATCTGAAAACTCTTGTGAGAGAACGAGGAAACCCCTTCTTGATCACTGGCTTGGGCAGGCAAAGAAAAAAAATAAGCAAGTTTCTTCTTTCTAATCAAAATTATTCTGAGGAGCTGGAGCAAACAACAACTACACTGGGAAGGTTCAAAGACAGATGCTTAGTTCAACTAGCAAGGCTACAGGGCACAACACTCACCCACTTCAGTTAAGGATCGTTTATTGGAAGAAGAACAGTTCAAAGACACCTGTCCTTAGGTTCTCACAGTATAATCACAGAACAAATGTGATCTTACATTAAACAAGCTGGAGACGACCATACCTTTAAGAGTCTTTCTCTTCGCTTTGCTACATTCAGTTTTTCAGAGAGCTGGCTAAAAGATAAGTTGGAGGTTTCAAGGTCTTCGTGCCTCAGAATGTAGGGATGCACATTACCTTAAAACAAAAAGCAGCTGATTGTCACTGTATCTTCCTCCAGACAGTTTCTAAGTACAAGCAAAAATTAAAATTTGCTAGGCTTATATTAACTTCTTTAAGTCTTCATATTAAACAAGCAAGGTAAACCCAATTGCATGCTTACAGACAATGCAAGACTAATCTAGCAATAAGGAATGAACAAGTATTCTTAAAAATAAAAGCCAACCACTTTGCTAGAATTTATGAAAAGCAGGAGTGTTTGGCTAGCGTGAATAAATATTTAATGAGCATGGCAGACTAACACATGGTTACAATGACTATTTTCTATTATTTTTGTAATACAGTAAAACAGTAGAAAATTATCAGTCAATGACTATTTGATTTGAAAGAGAATTATCTGCTTATAAACCTTTATTTATCCAATAAAATCAGCATTACAAGACTTTCGGATGTAAAAGACATAACTATAGCATTTGCATCTAGAACAACCTATGGGCTAAACTTATTATCGGATAGCTGTAAAATTCATACGCAACATGTATTTATCTAGTGAATGATTTGAACCCATATTTTCATAACTTTTTTTTTTTAGTTCAGCGTGAGCAGGTTCTACATTTAAAGAAAATCTCACCGTTTCTTGAAGAGGATACAGAAGCGTTGCATTTTATAAATAGATTTTGAAATGGCACATTTGCGTTAACTCTCACATTCGCAGAAAAGCATGATAGTGCTTTGAAAGATGTATATTGTGAAAGCTGAAGCCACGAAGTCAAAACTATTCATCAATGCAACACAGCATAAAAAGAAATAATGTGCAGACTGGAGTACATACCTCTATTAGCATTCAGAGCAGCTAACTGTGAATTCAGTTTTGCAATAATGCTGTTTTGAAGCTCTATCTGTTCCTGCTGTTCACATATTTGCTGCATGTAGTTCTCTGTCTGCAAATATAATTTAATTAGCATTAATCTTATTTTGTTTTGACTAGGGATCTCCTATTTAGCATATAAAAAACAGCTCCGATATTTAAAGGTGATTGTAGTTGTGGACCTCTGCATGAAAAAGCAACTACAGTCACCTTTGCAAATCTGTACTTTTGAAACTTCACTGACTGGAAAAGATATGATAGTAAATAAGTACTAATTTTCAGTAACTGCTTCAGCTACAGCAGTTATAAAGGACAAGATAACTTCAGCCTAGGAGTCTTCATTCACAGCCGCAGAACACATCAGGTTTAAAGCTAGAATTATTCTATTTATTTCTTCAAAATGCTGGTTAGTTAGCTTATCCATACAAAGATACAACTTTCTTCCTCCATATTTTCTAACAAACAAGTTGTATAAAAAAATAGTCTTTTGAAAAGATAGATCTTATATTAAAACAACATTGTTTATTCCACACAGTGGATACTTTGTAAGTAACAAACTGCCTACGTACAGAGCTTTGCCTGTTCCTTTGAATGTAGTAACTTGTTTTTCTAACCTGAAAAATGGGATGGAAAGCAAGCAAAAAAGTGGCCAATCTGCCCTATTCTTCATCTGATTATAGTTGTGCTATCACCAGGACATAAAGAGCCTAATAACCAGGCCATACAGAGCCTAATAAAGCTGTTGACATTTCAATGAAGTGTACAAATATTGTTAGACAGCCATGTAATTGAACAAATGGTCAGGTGGCAGGAAGATGCTACTACTCAAAAACTATTATTTGATTAGCACCTCCCTAATGTTGAAGTTACAGTAGCACTGAAAACAAGCAAGAAAACTTGTGAAATCCCAGTAAGAAAGCTTACGGGGTTGCAATAATTTTTTTCTGGAATTAAGAATATGCCTATTACTGAACAGGTCAACACCCTGGACAAAACCAGCTATGTTTTCACTTCTGTTGATAACTTATCCATACTGCTTTCTAATTCTCAAATGTGACTGAGATTAGAATTTCACGCTGCCCAATGTGCTTGTCTGTGAAGTAGGCAGGAATAAACCTAGAAACAAAATTTATTTTAAAAGGTTAGGTAGTAGTTGTACTATGAGAGTTTACAAAAAAAAAAGTGATCAAAGAGCAGTACACTCCAGCAGCTACAAGAGACCTCATGAAGCAGAAAAATCACTGAGAACCAAATTGAAAATGTACAACAGCAATGTCTTGTCAACACTTCTGTACAGAGCACAGACATGACAGCTAAAACAGACAGAAGAGAAGATGCTTTTGACAGCCAGTGTGCACAAATTATTCCTTGAGTCAGATGGCAGCAACAAGTTACCAACTAGAAGATCTGCATGACAACCAACCATCCATCTGTATCAAACACCATCTGGCCGAGATGACTCTGGCTTCTGTGTGCTTGACATGGCTCCCAGCTCTAGCGACTGGCAAAACAAGTGGCCTATCGGTAACTTAAGTAGTAAACTGTTAACAACAGAATGGTGGACAATCCAACAATGTGTGAAGGCCACACAATGAACAGAGGAATTTACTAGAACAAGGCACTGTACAAAGATCATTCAAAACCCATGAGTTTGGCTTAAAAAACCTGAAAATCAACGCAAAACAAAAATACTCCAATTCTTCCTGAAAAGATACTTCCATTCTCTTCTGAAGTCGTGGAATCCAACTACTCAAAGCTTAAAGCAAAAATTTGGCCTAGTTGGTAATCTTTTATGAAAGGCTTTTGGTTTTTATTTCTGAACCAGAGAAAACATAAAGGGAGATACTGCAAACATTTAGTTCTCTTAACACTGATGATCTCACACACTTGCCTAGCTTTCTTCTATAGACTTGGGAAAGGGTATCTCCTGACCTTGTATTCAGTATCTTGTTTCTAGGGCAGAAATTTCTCTCATGTACCATTAGATGCCCTAGAAGTATTACCTTGACTGTTTTTCCTTAAAGTAACTAATTTTTCATCATAAGAGAAAGAGTACAAAAAAGATTCCCAAATATTCCAAAACATACTGCGTTACCTTTTGTTAAGTTACCTGCAATTTCAGCACAAAATGTACCTGACTTGATCCCTGTGCTGTTAAATGCAGAAAACTACAGATTCACATCAGCACTGCTGTAACAGACTATGAATGCAGATAGCCTGTCCAGCGCATGAGTGCCTTGATACCTGTTATGCAGTGCCTTTCTTTGGCCAGAGCAGGGGTATGGCAAGATTGCACCCAGATATCAGAAGACTCTCTAGTAGACATTTTCCTACTCTGCAGATCTACTACTGCTTCCATAAACTTGACAAGTATGGTTCATCTGCCCCTGAACAAAGTCTGAGCCTACCAGGTCTACTGAAGCATCAGGAAATCCTGTAGCATCAAACACTTTCAAGTAAGATAACAGAGTTTTCACTGCTGGGCAGAATATGCACAATAAAATTAATATCACAGAGCTCAAAACGGATAGCTTTGCAATATGCTGGCACACATGATGAGAAGTCCTACATGAGTTTGGGCTGAAGTGATATTTTTTTGAAACAGCAAATGAAGTAAAAATTCAGAGGTGCTCCTTACCAGTTAGAATGCCTCCAGAATCTGCTTCTTCTACTTCATAATTATAGAACAACTGTATAGTTTTTTGTTTAAATAAAACCAATGCATATTCTAATAATTTTAAATTAAGTTTGCTTTAAATGTTTCAAGAAAGCTCTAATGTCCTAATAGCTTGCACAGTGCTTAATACATCGGAGTCTTTAAGCTATTCACAATAATAACTCAAAAAATCACTTTTGAGTAAAGCAAATTAAGTTTCAAAATGTACTTCATTAAAGCTGGGTAACTTGCATATACTTCATTGCAGTTTACATTAATCCTTCTTCAAAACAGAAAACTCTTTTCTCACCTTTAATATTTCAGGGGAAAAAAAAAAAGCTGAAACCCACCTACTACATTCACACCTTAATGAGCTGCTCTGCAGCTTAGTGGCCTGGTCTCATAACTGCAATTTTTCAACTCCGATGAACTCAAGCGTGAGTAGCTGAAGTGAAACTGAAATCTGTATGTATCACAATCCTCCACCGAAAGAACTGCTTTACACAGTTTAGAACCCAACACATACTTTTTGCTGTAGTTCTCTCACAGCATGGTCCCTATCCATGCATGCTTGTCGATAGGCTTCATAAGCTTTGTTAAGTTGCTCTCCAATGTTTTTGTCCATAATTCCCAATGTCGTTTCATCACTGAAAGGATGGTCAAGTTAAGAGATCTGAAAAATAATCAGAAGGAAAAAGAGAGAAAGCTAAGAAAAAGAAGTATCTAAAAATACATATTGCATCACTCTTTTTATTATCAGATTCAACTAATATGTCAAGTAATCTTGATCATGAGCTCACGTAATAGATCGAACCATAGCTCTGCTCATCTCAACATTTTAATTCTATGTTCAGGGGTACATTCAATCAAAAGCTAAGTAAAAGCAGGTTAACAGTGAATCAAATTCTGGACATACGGACTTAAAATTGATGCAAATAACCAGTTACCTGATTTTACAACATTTCAAACTGTTTAATGTTTACTCAATTGTAAAATAACAGATACAATTTAACAAGCCAGTACAGAACCCAGCTTTTTGCATTAAACATTTTAAAGATAAGAATTCAAGAACATTAGGTCACATCAACCTATCCTACTCTTTGTGACACTTGAAAACGGCAACGCACTCAACACCAGAAGTTGAATAAAGCAAATTTAATCCCCCCCCAAAATATTTATTAGTATTATATATATATCAGTATATATATATATATATATATCAGTATTACCAACCAGTAAGAATTAGCAAGAAGTTTTTCCACATTACTATCAACTTTTTACACTTTGTGAGCAATTTTACTATCATCTCCTGAAACTAAAGCTCATGGTCACTAATGCATAAGAGAGCAATATTGATTAGTTACAGACTTCAGTTTTGAGACAGAATGAACATTGGAAACACAGATCCTTTGTTTCCATAATAATAAATGACATACATTTTAAGATTGCAGATTAAAATTTATAATAATGTAAGTACAGTAGAGGATAGATGAGTGAAGTCTCAAATAAAAGCAAAAAAGGGCCACCATTATGGAAAAAAAAAAAAAGCAATTCACAGCTCCTCTCCTACTTTAATATTAGCATGGTTACCTCACAGTACAAAGAATGGACAGCCACTATTATCTATCACTATCTTCTGGGTTCATGCAAAAATCACAGACACTCTTAGGGACAGTGGAGCTGTCAAGAAAACAAACACAGCAAGAAGGGTATGAGGATAACCTAAGAGACCCTAGTCAAAACCCTAAAGCTTGGAGTTTTGTTCATTTTTTCTTGCTCTTGAATATCTTGAATGCAGAAAGGTGGTTTGACTTTCCTGGACGGTGCAATTGTCTGCTGTACAGATGTTGCACCTTTTTGTCCTGTTAGTTTTACTCCAAAGATGTGTGTATATTGCAAAAGCAATTGTATCCCAATTGTATCTCAGGACGGCTGTACTTTATTAATAGCAAAGTGAATTCTTTAACAGCTTGGAAGCATTTAGGACCTTTTGATACAAGAAGTATTACAACAGTGAATGGGCTTCAATCCAGAGTATTCACTGCTCATAGAAAATGAAGGCATTCATTTCATTCATGGAAATTCAAATCTCAGTTTGGAAAAAACAGCACTTACAACTGATACGTAACTTTCAGCCTTCTACTGACTGATTGACTGAGTCGATTGAGGCTGGGAATATTAACAAACATTCTTACTCTCATCTAGACTGCTGGTACCAGGAGGCAGAATTGTAGCACTACACCCAATTTTGTGTTTGGTAGATAAAAATAGAAACAGTTGTTTGCAGACTAACTCTATGGAAAAAAGTCCATGAATCTTAATTTACAGGTAGCTACCTAAAATCCAGGCTCCGTGTAAGAAAGGAGCAATTGAAAAAGTTCCTAATAACATTTAAAGATGGAATTGCTACCAGAGGTATCGGTCCTGTATTCCCTTATACCCTGGGCACTAACTTCTGCTTCCACTCCTCCCTTCTCTTTCTGCAAGCACAAGTGGCTTTATTGTCAAGTGTATCAGCAACCCAATCCAGTTTAAAATGAAACACTAAAGGAGGTTTTTGCTGTGTTATTTTAATGCAGATCAGCTTCATGGACCACTTCAAATTGCATGATAACACAAACACCTGTGTCAGCAGAAGAAAGCCAACATAAGACAGAAAACATCAGCAAAAGGCAGACAGAATTCCTGTTTTCAATCACAGCATTGGCTTCAAAATTGTAACATAAAATCTTGGTTATATAATGGCGATAAAAGCCTGCACTGCCACAGAAGAACTTACTCCTGCCCTTCCCCATGTCAGGCCATGCATTTTTTGCCACCAGTTTGTACCCGTGTCAGCGTTTCTGTGCTACATGGTTGAGCTGTGCCAGAGAACTAGCACTTTGCTTCCTCAAAAAAAACCAACCAAACAAAAAAACCCAACAATAAAAAAACAACAGTGTGAGGCTGCTGGAGCACTACTACCAATACAAGGAAGCAGTGGGAACATGAGATGAGCAGTGGGCAGGACTGCAGCAGCTAGATTTAGATTGGATTAAACTGCTGTGTAGTCACACCCTGAGCTGCCTGCTGCTGGAATAAATAGGTAACGTGAGAAGCAGTAATACCCAGAAATCCTGGCAATTTGAAAAACCGGCTCCTTTTTCTGCTTCTCCTTCATACGCATCAATATTTATCAGGAAAATTGCTAACCGTCCCTTGTAGTTTTCTCTACTCCCTTCATCCAGTTAGGAAGAAAAAAAAAAAAAGCCAAAATATCCTCAGTATTTAACCACGGTTAGTTATGTTGCATCCATCCAGCAACTGGAACACATTCAACCCAAAGCTGACAACCCTGATCTTTACCAACTAACATTCTAGGTGTTCATTAGAACTGGAAGACCCTTTCACCACTACTAACAGCCATATGGATTCAGAGCAGAAGCAGCAATACAGAACGCTATATTAATTCTAACAAGGACAGAATTAGGGGAATCAACATCAGAGTTCGCCTGATAAAGGAGTCCTGTAAATGTGAGTAGCTGAATGTTGTGCTGCCAGCTCCATGGCAATGAGAACAAGAATTCAATCTCTGAGTAAAGTCTTGAATGCTGGAAAACAACTGGGTAGAACAAATGGCATAAGACAAACCTGTATGCAAACAAACTTAAGGAAACCTGCAGATGCTCTTAAAATACTCACTTCCAGTAAAACACATTTCACTCATACAGGTGGAGAAAGACAGCAGTTCGGTCCAGTGCCAAAAAAACCTTGACACAAAGATCAGCAACAATTTGCTGCACACATCCTGAAACCTCAGCACCACAGAGCACTGCAGACACGCTGTCTGAGTTTCCATAGTGCTTCAGAAAACACCTTCCTTTCTGAAAAATAAGGTTTTAGCTAATTACCTGTATAAAGGCTTTCATTCATAATGTACATGCCTACCGCTCATAGGTTCACATGAGAACATAGATGCCATCCACAAACAAGTACTTCTCTACGTATTTCTGCTTTCAAAACAGTTTCTTCAATGGAAATATTTATAAAAGTTACACTGCCGTCGTCTTAGGAACTGGAAACCTGTTGAGGCAATCACTTGCGAGACTGAGAGCTCACGGCACTTTCGACTTTGTGTTCTAATGTGGGAAAAATCCCTGATCCACACGAGTGCGAGAAACCAGAGCGCCGGGCAGAGCCCAGCCACCGCACATAGAGCTCGGAGCGCCGGCAGCTCGCCCAGGCTCGAGGGACGGCGCCGATTAGCGGAGAGCCGGGCTGTCCCAGCCACCCCCGGCCGGCACTCAGCTCAGCCGCGCGCTTCTATCCGCCCCTCCGCTCGCCTGAGCCGCAGGAGACGGCCGCGCACCCCCTGCTTCGGCGAACCCTCCCAGCCGGGGGCGGGGGCGGCCGCCCGGACCCTTCCGAGAGCCGCTCAGCGCGGCCCCGTCCCGCTCCTGAGCCAGGCGGAGCGCCGCCGGGAGGAAGCGGCGTCCCCAAGTGCGGGCGACGGAAGCGCGGAGGAGCGAGGGCAGGACGGGTGGGGAAGGCCGCAGCCAGGTGCCACGGCACGCACCCCACCCCGGAGGCCGAGCGCCCGCCGCTCCCTCGGCTTTAAAAACGTCTCAGACTTACGAGCGCCTCGCGGAGCCCGCGGCCGCTCCCGGCACAGGGCGCTGGGTCCCGCCGGAGCACCTTAACCCAGGAACCAGAACTCACTTCCTGTTGTGCCTCTCCCCACCCGCCCGCCCGCCCGCCATGTGACAGCTCTGCGGGCCGGGCGGCTGCCAGTCGGGGGCAGCCCCGGGCCTGGGCTCGGCACCTCCGCGCAGGCCCCGCGCTCCGCCTGGCGGCGCTGGGCTCCCCTCGGCTGCCCTGCGGTGCTGCTGGGGCCTCCCTCTTCTAGCGGGGGTGTGCTCCGTGCTCGTGGCCAGCGGTCCCGCGGGGCTTCTGAGCTCCTTCTGTTTCAGTCTTTCCGTGTTAGAGAGAGGTACTTACGTTCGTAACATAATTAAACTTTCCAATCTCACCGTACTTTTGCTTTTATTTTTGAAAGTAAATGAAGTAGCGTCTTTTTTCCTGCGTTGGATTCATGCAGGCAAAATTCAGTACACATAGGAATACATTGAAAATACATGTAACAATTTTTTCTTTGCTGCTGTTACAAGCCCTTTTTTTTCTTTAGGTCACGCGTGGGAATAATTTTTCCTGAAGCTGACAGAGTCAATGGGAGAAAATATAGGGTTCCTTACATATACTTACACAGGGCGCTGGCCACAAAGCCAGCAGTAGGGAAGCGTTCTGGGTTTTGCATTGGCCTCAGCTGTGTCTGAGCCCCAGAGCTGTACGCACACAGGCTGTGGTGTTCTTTCTGCCAGAGCATCTCTTTGCCTGCTGTTGGATCAGAACCTGTGCTACTGGCTTTCACATTCCAGGTGAGGCAACCTTACAGACCTCGTGTGTGACCACTGAGCCCAAACATAGCCTCTGGTACGGCTGTACTTCTTGTAAGATTACTTCCATTATAATTTACTTTTCCTCCTAAGTCTTTTGGGCTTTTTTGGTCTTTGTTAAGACTAGATAGACTTGTAGGCAGGTAGCTTAATGAGCTAATAAATGCATTTCCTGCTCAGCCACTTTTAAGAACTTGGGGTGAGGTTCTGATGAACTACTGGGATTTGGAGTGGGTTTGCTTGCTAAACATGTTTCCAAGAAAGGTGGATTAAATTCCCTCCTTCAGAAGCCTTTAGCTTAACAAACCGAGATGTCCAACTTCAGGTTTCATTTAACCAGCTCTTTGCTTAAAAAAAAGAAGAGAGAAAGGAAGAAAAAAGAAGCTATCATTTCTTCTTAATTTCTATGCTTTTTTAAAAAATGTATTCAGTCATCCCAAGTAGTTCTGCACTTAAAATGATAATGGATATCTCTTTTAGCAACTGAAAAAAAAATTATTTCTTCATGTTAGATCAGTGTATGGAAATACAATCTAACTGACGCTATATTTTAAAAGAGATAATATGTGGAAAAATACAAGTAGGTTATCTGATGGTGAGAGGTATCAGCTAAGATTATGTGTGCATGAACTTGAACAGAGACCTAACATATATGCCATCTGTGAGACATGGCCATTGCACGTGTTGGTGGTTCAGTAGGAAACAAAAGTTTGTTAATTAAATTCTAGAAATGTACTTGATGTAATTTTGCTGTGAAGGTCTCAAACCTGTCAGCAAAGCTGACAACCATCTACAAACAAAGCTTTGCTTTTCCAAGTGAAATGTATTATTCTTTTGGTACTCTGTTAGAAATATCCTTTCGCAATAAAATACAAGAGAAGCTGCCTTCCCTTGAACTTCATTTTTTAGGATTGTGATTTAATCTTTTTTTTTTTTTTTCTTTTTTACAATTCCTGGCCACTATGAGAAAATGTATGTTACAAGCTTTACAGTAGGCTGCTCTGACCTTCTTAGAGATTTCCAACCCTTTGAATAAACTGCTAAATAGAGGAAAAGAATATCTGTGAAAATAGTATAAAATCTCTATTTGTAGCTAACTTGATGTCTAAGTTTGACCTTTTAAAAGAAGAGTAGCTTCTGCTTTACGACCGATTGTTTTTGTCCTTTTCTTCCTCATCTTGCTTTCTCTTTCTGTTTCTTGCCTTCCTCATTCTCTGTATTTCCCTCCTGACAGCTATTCCAATAACGATTTTCTGTATTTCTCACATCAACATTTGCCATTTTTATGTCTTTAAGGTAGAATTGCTTTTCCAGATGTAGCTTTTAATATAGGAGTAGGAAAAGCAAGGCTATTTCAATATAGATGAAAAGAGTTGAAGATTTTAGTAATCTGCTAATTTGCTTAAAGGATGTTGCAAGTGACTAACCTAGAGTTTGGGAGTGGCAGGAAAGAAGTTCGTGTCTGTATCATTCTAATTCACTTTGTCTTCAGACTCAGAGTCTTCTTTTGCCTAAATATACTTGGGAGCATCACTATTGTTAGTTGAGTTGGTAATTTAGCAAATTGATTCTTTTTCAGAGAGAAAATTCAAGAGTTTGCACTGACCAAGTCAAGCAGTCCATATAAATATCTCACATCATCTGTGTTCAGGTCAATGTCTGACATTACCAGAAACGCACTGTTACGGTGTTTTTACTCAGGGGTTAGCGTGGGATGACCGCCGCGTTTACTTGGTTCTTAAACTGTGTTAAAGCGTGGAGAGGAGCGCGCAGCTGAAGGAGGGCTTGCAGGGTAACAGTTGCCAAAAGGCTGAATTTCAGTGACAGATTAAATCGGATTCCTTTATACAATTTAAAGCTTAGATACAAATTGACTTCTGCCCGCTGTGAGAAAGGTTGCAATGTTTCTTGGAGCTCCGTGATGTAGCCACTCGTTCAGGCGCTAGGGGGCTCACGTCAGATGTTTAAACCTTTCCCAGCGCTACTCCGCGGCGGCTCCGTAAGGCAGCGCAGGGCAGAGCGAGGAGCCTCCAGGGTCTGTGCCCCGCTCTGGTATTACTCGATTTAATAAAATAAAAAGCCAGTTTTGCTACTGAAGTGCCTTGTCTGGATCAGAAAGGAAGAACTGTGGATTAATTTAGAATGAATGTTGTAGTTCCATAGTAGGAAGGTGAGGGAGGATTTTATTTTATTTTGTTTTCCCAACAGCTGAATTAGCTAGCTGATGAGCCTGTGGAAACCTAAGGATGTGCAATGCAAGTAAGGTTGCCTATGGGTAGCAACAGACAAAACCTGCCTTCCAGAAACTGAAGAATATCTGAAGAATATTTATTCAAACGAACAATCTAGGTGCGATATAAGCAATTTAAAAGCAGTGTTAGTACAATTATAGAGTTTGCAACTCATCTAATACTTTCTCCATGCATCAGGATGTTGAAGTTGATAAGTGTAATGTACCCATTCTCTTTACAAACTGTAGAAACCAAAGGTTTGAATCTCTTTATAATATCTTCAAGAGTATTTTCTTTTCTTTCTTTTCTCTCTCTCTCTCTTTTTTTTTTTTTTTTTGGTAAGAGAAAAGGCAATTTTTTTTGTTATCTGGAAGGAGTGTCAAGAGGATTATGAAATGCAGTTCTGTGTGTCAGCACTGGTTATGACTAATATTAGCAGGGAACTTCCACTCAGAAATACCCAACTGGAGAACTTTCTGACTGCAGCTGCAAGCAGGCAGCCATCCTGTGACAGAGGCGTTAGCTGCAGCAGCCTGCAAATTGCCTTTGGACCTTGCTTTACTTCCATGTGTGATTCCAGTGCTTTCTGGAGGCTCGCTGTCCTGAGAAAATGTTACCTTGCATCTAAAGAGAGCAGTGCAAACCTACGTGCTTGGAAACAGTTGACATACACCGTAATTATTGTAGCTAATGTATACTTTTAAACTGGATGTTAACAGCCAGTAATGATAATGGCAACAGTAGAAAGTAGCAACAGCTTTGTAAACGCAATGCTATTGATCTATAGAGAATGTAACTTGTGGTACATCCAGAAAGAGTGCAACAACACAGAATCTTAAATACATCTTCCAGGAGAATAGCACAAAGCCAATCCACTGATTCTCAGTTAGGATCCAAAGGGACTTAATTATGCAGAGCCTTGCGCTCAGGTTAGGTTTCATCCCCGTTATGTCTTTATTTTCTATTTTCCCCAAGGAAACAATGTTTAATGAAACCATTGAAAACTGTAGAACAATGGAGGGAAAATGTTTACCTTGACAAACTCATTTTCCCTAGCAGTGGTGCCTTTTTTTTTTTTTTTTTTTTAATTATTTTTGTGCCATGAAGACAAATACTCAGGAGCTTTTACACCTAAATGTTAATTTCTCAGGCCTGCCAGTGTAAAGAACTGAGATGTTTTGATATCAACTACATGACATAGGCCTTCTCCCTAAGTTCCTTGTTAACATTCAGTAAATTTTGTAGCTGTTTTACACACAGCTACATTATATTCAGCATCTAATTTAAGAAAACATGGTTGATATAAGGAGCCTTTGCACTTTTGGCTGAGTGTTTGATTCCAAGCCATTTATCAGGCTGTCAGCGTGGAGTAAGAATGGAGGAAGGAGAAAAAAAAGAGACGTATTTGAAATAAAGCATATAGTTTCTGGGATTTTTTTGACCTCTTTCCCCCTCCTGCAAAAAAGGTGGAGATATGTACTGCAGCAAGATTAGAGCTTCCATGGTATCACTTTTGTTTCTGTAGTCTCAAAAACTTCTAGAGTCTGGGGAAAAGGAAGAGACAGGTGCTAATGCAAAGTCATTAAGTTAATGGACTTGTGTTAGTACACCTGTGGAACTTCTTGTCAAAGCTGTTCAGGATGTGAAAACGTTGGATGTGTTCAAGGGGAGACTGGACAAGTAAATACTGGAGAGATTCACTGAGGGAAACTAAAGAGACAGGCAGCATCAATCTCAGGAAGTTCTCTGACCTGAAAATAGCTGGCAGCTGGGAGAAGGCTCTGAGGAAACATTACATATGCTTGCCCTGTTCTTATTCTTCCCAGGGCATTGATTTTTAGCCACTGCTGAAGAGAAGATGGGTCTGAACCAACGTGGCATATGTTCTTATGTTAATGACTTCATGCTGATACAAATGTGTAGGAATTTCTCTGCATTAAATGATCTTCTGTAAAAGAGAGGATACTGTGGAAGGATAGGGAACATTGCTACTGCAGGAGCTCCAAAAGATCTTGCAACATCCATTTAGAATATATATTTTTTATTATTTCAGAATATCCAGTTGAAAGATGAAATGCTGACACTTTCATAGATGGTCTTCAGTGAATTACAACAGGTTTCTGAAGATGCTTTCCATAGTTTGTCTTTGACTATGCTTACGGTTACAGTGTGGTGACCGACAGATCAGCTCCATAATTTCATGGCTTTTGTTGGTAGCTATCACTGTAACTGCTCACAAAGCTTAGCAGAAGGAAGATCGATGTGAATACACAGCAAGGTAACCTTCTTGTTCAGTGGGTTGCGAACAGATCACAGGAAAAAGGCCTCAAAACCTGTGTTGGTTAAAGGTTTTCCCCATTATTTAAATGGTGGTAACATCTAAAATGTTAATGCTGCTTATCTAATCCAGGAGCTTTGAAAAGAATCTCCAAGCATACAAGTTAATTTTTCCTAGTTTTCTTTAGTTATGGATCAATTCAACTATGCATAAGATTCATGCAATGGTGTAAACATTCCAAGCTTCCTCCTAAAGGCAAATTTTTAGGGAAAGCTACTAAAATGCTTTGATTTGTTTTCTTTATTTTTTTTATTATTTTATTTTTAAGGAAAATACAAGTCCACTTTAATTATTTACAGGATGAAACTGAAAATGTATCTATAACTTCCCTGACACATTGGGTTGGTGTACTTTCTTTCAACATTATTTGATTGTATGGTATCGTGGAATTCAAAAGTAAGTATTTCTGTCTCTCTGCATTCTGAAAAAATATTTTGGAATGATTCATTTCTTCAGTCTTTCTCTTGTTGATGTAGTTGTTCCAGCTCCTCCTGTTTTATTTTAAATTGTTTTATAAAAATGAGAAGATAGCTTTGTGACTTCAACAGCATGCTTTTCTTGGTCACTCGCTGTCATCCTCTGAGAGTTTGGTGGTTCTGAGCTGGACTGCTCAGAGTGTGCAAGACAAAATAAGGTGCTCAGGGAAGCGTTCCTGTAAATCTTACTGCACACCACTGCACTGAAATTCTATCACCAGGTAAAACAAAAAGGTATGAACAGTCATCAAACAGTCATTCCTCTCAAGTTTTAACTAAAACTTGTTGATATCCTCATACACCAAAGACAAAGCATCCTGCTGAATTTCTGTGGTAAATCTTTCCCAGCTTCAAGAAGAGAAAGCTTCAAGTTATATCCCATGTAGGTTCAGTGTGCTGGCACTGCACTTGTTTGAACACAGCCGCATCTGTAAAGCTAAGAAGACAAAATGTCAAACAAAAATGCAGACCACCTTCGTGCAAGTGATAGCTGTTCTCACCATGCTGTAAACAGGAATGAAAAGAAGAAGGTATAAAAAGAAGAAAAGGATGTTCAATGTGTATTCTCAGTTACAATGAAGAAAATGCATCACTATTAATAACTAACTTTCTGAAATAGTTGTGCCACTTAAATATTTATTCCTGGTGAAGCAGGGAGAGAACTACATGATCAATGAGTTTGGGCCTTTTTGTATAATCAGTGGTAAAATGAATGCACACACACACACACTCACTTACTTTGTCTGGCACAGCTTCAGTCTTCTTATTCACCAGCTGCTAAGTCATTTTCATATCCGTAGCTGCTTCCTCTGAGTGAAAACACACCTGCTCTTCTCACATTGTTTCCATTTATTGTTGGCTTCCAGGAAGCAAAAGATGTAAAAGAATTTTGGCTTGTATTGAAGATCTGAATAATCACAGAAAGACTTAAAACTGCCACACTCTTAAAAAGTGATTATATGTTAATTTGTCTGTATTAATTAACAATTTCCATCAGTACATATACACTGAAGGCTTCTTAAAATTGCGTGTTGCAATTTGCATTATTTTCTGCCTGCGCCATTTGGAAATATACTTATTTGGCTAGGTTTTGACAATTGCTATGGTGTTAGTACACACCTGCCACTGCTTTTAGATTGCATTGCACTCAGCTTATTGTATTAAATCACGTGGAAGAATTGTACACAGAACTAAGAATTCGTTCCCTGCAACAGTGACTAACATCTCCATTTTTGATCACAAAAGGGAGAACACTATAGAAAGGCAGCTTTAATATGAGGAATAAAGCCAGGAAAGATGGATGATAGTGATAGATTTCAGGTTAGTTTATAATAAGAAAATGAAGTACCAGAGCTTTCCTTCCTGGTGCTTGGCTTTACTTTGCATACAGTCGGGTTGACAGCTCTCTGTAAAGCCCTCTTTTAAGAAGATATGATTTACACTGTAGCCTGGAACTTACAGAAGTGATCTTAAATTTCTTCTCCAAATTCTTCAGAGACCATGCACCATTTTCTAGCCTACCAACTCCTACTCGTGTATCTTCGTGCACCAGTCACTATTCAGTTCCTGCCTGTTACCACTTACTGTGACAAACACAGTAACCCACTGGTTACTGTGCCAGCCTTGAAACTGGCAGTGGAACTTCCAAATCCTGAGTGCTAATCATTTTCTAACAGAGATAGTCTTTTATAGAGACATTAATTCATCTTCACAAGGCTCTATAAATCTATCTCTTCCTTGGCACGTAGTAGAGTAGCTAAAGACAAGAATCACAAAAGGAAATTAGGGTTTTGGTACCAGCTGCTGCAGCCTCCAGTATGTAACTTCCTTCCTACACAGTGTATGGGGCTAACTGAAAAGCAATGCCTTAAGTAGAGCTGCTGTCTGTGTAGCTCTGAGTCCTTTCTAGTTGTGTCTTTTGGATATGAAAATTTGATTTTGCATGGAGTAGTTGGGGCAGACCACAGAGACTACAATTCTCCAGTCCCAAAGGGTTCAAGCCTCCATTCTAACAGTGCTTGCATGTTTCATGGCATGGTAGGCAGTAGGGTATTCCCACTTTGCTGCTTTTGACAATCAGTTTTACTGACTGATTTTCTATTTTACCGATGCCTAGAACCAGCCCTCTGAAGACACCATCCTTGCCAAAGGCAGAATCAGCTTTACCTAAACCATTTCTAACATATGTTTGCCTGTTTTGAAGATCTATATTGGTGATAAAGATTTCACAGCCTCTCAAGGGACCTTCTGTTCTCCCTTACAGATTTTTTTTCTAAATCTCTAATTATTCTTCAGTTGAACCACTCTTTCCACAATGTACAATGAACAAACTGGACAATATGCTCCAGCTGAGACTTTCAACCATAGTTTTCAATAAATGCATGCTGACTGTTTTATATCCTTAAAACAGGACAAAAGCTTAAGCTTTTATGTATAGTTGTTCAACTATTTGTTCCAGTATTTTTCTCTGAATGGATGTAGAGCGGGCCACTCTGTAATTCTCTGGTTTCTTCTGTTCTTCCCACTTAGAGATGAACATGATATCTGTCCATTTTTGTCCTTTTAGAAGCTCATCTGTTCTCCACAAGTTCTCAAAGACAATTGCTAACAGCTCTGAAATGCCTTTACTCTGTTATCTCTGAGTATCCTGAGAGGAATTTCCTCAAGCCCAGCTCATTTGAAAACAGTCATCAAAGTCATAATTCTAACCTGAATTCTTCTGCTGTTGTCACTGACACTAACTTTATCCTGCTGACTGAGGTTGACCCTTCTGCTGAAGAAAGAAGTAAAAGAAGTATCAGCCTTTCCAACAGCATCTTTAATAGTTTCCTTTTGTTTCTCTTCATTAAACAGCAGACCACTCTTTCAGTTGTCTTTGTCTTAGTACAGAGATATTAACAGAATACAGTTTTTTTTTTTTTTTTTTTTAACATCATTCTTCTGTTCTTTTACGTTCCTCAGTAATTTGACTTAGGGAATATAAAGTAGAAACTTCCTTGAATTAAAGGTAGTTAAAAAATACATATATATTGCTGTTTTTTTTTTTAGCTTGTTGGCATATTTGTAAGCACATTTCTTATTTTGTGTTGTGGAATGATTTGTGCTATTTCCTCCATTTCTAAAGGAGATGCAAAATCTCTGGAATTCCTAGTTTTGTTTATTTATTTATTTATGTATTCCAAAGATCTCAGTGGTGTCTACATACTGCATTTAGGCTCTTAAGTGTCTGTGTAGATCTAGTTCTGACTGATCTGCCAGAAGTCACACTGCATGAACATTTGTGCTAGAGCTGGGTTTCAAGCACAGAAATACCTTGCTCACATCAGTGGCTTCTGATTCCTGCCTAATTTATGATCTGATTAAAGCAGGATTATTTGGTTATTATCTCATTAACGTAGGTTTATTTTATACTTGCAAATTGCCTTACTTACCAGTTCTTCTTTGCGTGCCCTTTGTTGTCCTTGTTTATTTCTACATTGTCTTAGAAAAAAAAAAAAAAGAAAGAAAGAAAGAAAGAAAAAAAGTTTCAGTATGTATTTTTCCCATCTGGTTAGTCCAGCACTCTTCTTAATTAGTAAAATGCCATCCTGTCAGATTCTCTCCTGCCAGGAAGTCATTCAGCTACCAAATCACTTCTTCACCTCCATCATATATTTTAACATTCGAAAACAGCAAAACTGTAAGATATCACATTTTCCCTTACAACAGGAAAAGCAAAATGAGCTACAGCAATGCTAATTAAGTGTAGTTGAGGATTAATTTGAATTTAAACTAGGCCTCATGAGACTTGAGAGCATGTACCCAGAATGTCACAAAGTACGTAACAATGCTTCTTCCCAATTAATGTTCATTTACTTGAGAACAATAAAAAGCAGCAGAAATAGGCACAACCTATTCTGTACTCTTTCCCTACATGTTTGTGCTCTGTCCAGACTGCTTTCCCAATGCATCATCCCAGTGGTCAGCCCTTCTCCTGTCTGGGCGATATCAGATGGGATCAGGTATCACTATGCTCCACTTCTTTGGACTTAAACTTCTTTCTCCATTATAAAGTCATTTAAAGAAAATATGTTGCCTAGTAAATCACAAGCCTTATAACTGAATTCATCATTTTTGTTACAAAAACATCATTACTTGTTTCTCTTCCATTATGCTAAATGGAATGCCATGAATTTTAAAATTACTCTGTGATTTAATTACTTTTAAAACAAATCTTACCATATCAATAGAAATATTTAAATCAGACAATGCCATAATGCTGATTATAAATAACAAGGCTATTAAGTGCTAAAAATAAATGTTCCTTAAGAAATAAAGAACAGTCTGGAGGAGAAATCTGAAGTACATCTGTATTTGGAATATATAGACATATTTGAATAGGGGAAAGCATAGGAGAAAATACAAAGTTACCAAATGTCATGAAAAATTTTTGTAGAATTTGCTGAAGAGAAATTCATTAGGAGAGCATTCTGTATGTATATATCATTTAATAGTGATTATAGCATTTTCTGCCTTTGCTCTTATATTTGTAACTGCTATGAGATATACAATAAAAATTTGTTTATTTTAAACTCTGTAGGAATTCTTGGAAGTATTTTTTAAAAAAAAGTAATTTCACCATCTAAGTGTTTCTCTTAAACATTATGACTTCCGCTATGTTCTGACTTCCTGTTTTCTGGCAGGTATGTTCAGGCCAGTTAAAAAAAAATAGATTAGAAGCAGCAAGGGTGAATTAAGTTACTCAGAGAGTTTCCTGTGCATAGAACTCACCTCCACGAGTGCCAGATGCTGTTGGAGGTGATATCTCCGAATCAATGAGGGCACTTTTCTGCAAGGGAAGTAGAAGTAAGCAGAGAGAAGCAGGTGGTTGTGGCTTTGCACCAGGTGCCACCGGTTCTGTAAAGGTGATGGTTTCAAGGAGCGGGCAAGCTGGATAAGCTTCACTGTATGGACATAGCAAGTTGTAGGTTCTCCCACTAGTAGTCCCACAGAGGACAAAAGCAATTTAATTTCTTTATTCTGTACTGTAGCCTGTGAAAATATTTTTATGTTAATTGAACAATATAAATTATCTTTGAATTAATATCCATAGTGTGCTACCAGGCTAAAATGTTATGCAGACATGTTACAAAATGTAATGACAGTTCACTGTGATACTTATTTATACATCAGTCCCAGCTAAAGAAACTGAAGATGCCTAGGTGTCATACTGGTAACTGAGAAAAGCTTGCAATGCTCCCGGTAACATCCATGTAAGGCGTAAATATCTCAGCCAGTGGGCAGAGACCCTGCCTGTATTTCTGGGTATCCTGTAGCTCTCCCTAGAGTACAGGCAAGGTTCTGGACCCACTGCAAGAAACGGGTATAGCAAAGCCAGTATTTCAGAATGTGGAAATAACTCCTCCCTTCCCCTCAACTGGTCTTTATTAATCACTGTCTCTTTGGACAGCATTTTGCTTCCCTAAGTGTTTGTCAGATTTGTGCCCCAGGCATGCATACTTGAGAAATACTGTTTTATTTGGATATTGAACAACATAATGCATCTCATTAGTAATAAGCTGTTTTTTTTTTTCTTTTTTCTTTTTTTTTCTGACAGAATACACGGCTTATTGAACACGGCTGTTGAGTTCATTCAGTGTCTAAACTGGTCCTCACTGCAAATTCCAATCTACTTGAGCAGACATATGGTTATATGCCTATACGTATATATAGGTATATATGCCACGGGCAATACCTCCATTAGTAATAATGATAATAAACAACAATAATGAGTGTCTTGGCCTCTTTTATATTAAAAGAAATGAGAGCATAATGTCTCACACTGCAGAAAAACATCAGTAGTTGACGAGAGGATAACACTGGTGTACAGTTCAATGAAAAAGGCTATTTATGGAGAAATGTCAGACACCATTTATCTCATCTACAATAGCAGTCAGTGTTCTGTTACATTATAAATACAGCTTTCACTCCTATTTCTACATCTGGCAGCCAGTACCAATATGTAAAGCATCTTAGGAGTGGCCCTGTGTACTGGGACCTTTTGCAAACAAAGCTGAGGAGAGCTTAGGTAAAGTTTCTTTTGTCTCACCTGGATGCTGTACGCCTTTCAGCATGCATTGGGCTTTCTGTTCTTTCTCCCCCTGAATCTGTTCCATTTCTCTAGACCCTCTTGTCTTCATCCTCTGCTGCCTGCCAGTTTTGTAAGTGTTTCTCAGTTTTTACTCTCCCTTTGCCCACACTCCATCAATTTTCTCTAACTCACATACTCCTTTGTGTTCTGTTTCTTACACCCCTGAAGATGAATTTGATTTTTCAGCTAGCAACACGGGAGGAACCTCTTACTCCTCTTGTCAGCTTTGTGTTATTTCTAAAGAGCAGCTGCAGATGTAAAAAGATTTGCCAGGATGCAGACTTGCTCATGACTGTAAGAATTACAAAAAGCACTGGGTTATGGAAAACTAAAAGAGAAGGTCCTGGAAAACAGAAAGGACCACCTGGATTCTGTCCTGCATAGTGCTTTATGCTTCTTTAAATCTGTAAGTGTTCCAAAAAGGTTGACTTGAAAGCAAATATCTATCTACATTCTTTGGATATCTGAAGTCCCTACAGATGTCAGCCTGGCAATAAGTGTAGTGAATATGCAGTGATTATATTACCAGATTTGCTTATTTTGTCAGATTTACTTCTCTTCTTTATCTCCACTACTATTACACTTTGATGTCTTAATGTGTTTGGCATTACACTAACATAAAATTACCAAAACCAACAAACAAAACAGCTTAGCTAAGATTGATTGAACTGCTTCTGGGATAACAAGAACTAACTTGAACTTTTAAAAAATAATTTATAAATATGGCATTTACCTGAAGCTTATTCAGCTCTTTGGGGATTTTTCCCATCTGTGCTGCAGTTACCCTATTATTTTTCCCTTTACTCTTGCTAAAGCTTGAAGATGAACACACATACATTGCAAGTAAGCATTTCTCAGCTAGTAGTAAAAAATTTGAAATGCTGTCAAATACTAAAGGTGTTTTGGGAAATCTATTAAAAATGCTGCCCTCTTATGACCTTATTTTTCATATTTTTTATATGTGCCTCTAATTGAACAGCATGATTCATTAAATACATAGCTTGTCATTTGGTTTCAGTGCATGTTTTCGAATGTTGAAATGGAAGTGATTCCTCCTCAATGGTTTTTTATTGTAATGTACTTTGAACAGAACATTACAGATGGTGCTCCTTGATTGCTCACAAAATTTCAGGTTTGTAGAATCATGGAATCATAGGATGGTTTGGGTTGGAAGGGACCTTTAAGATCACCTAGTTCCAATCCCCCTGCTATGGGCAGGGACAACTCCCACTAGACCAGGTTGCTCAAAGGCCCATCCAGCAACCCAGTTGCTGAGCAACTCTCTTTGGTAATCTAGTGGATTTCAACACTTTGCGTCAGACATTGAGGCAAAAGTGAATTTCCAAATGAAATCCAGAGTTACTTAATGATAAGTAATAATAAGATAGAGCCCTGTAAGTTGTATCTCTGGAAATTATTCTCAAATTAATCATCAGTACAGTCTTGTAACTTGCATTGTTTTGCCTCCATTCTTAATTTCACAGGTCAATCCCTTCCCATTCACAATCTCATAACTTTCTTTTGGCAGTTCAAGCACCAGAAGAAAATTGGTGTAAGTATGGGTAGGCTATCAAGAAGGAATATCGGGAATGGAATTAGGAGGATCAAAGCTAAGCTAGATCTGAAACTGAAAGGGATGTGAACAGAAAAATAAAGCAGAACAAAACAAAAAAACCCACCCAAACAACGTGGGCGCACTGGCAGCAGAAGGAAGATCTAGGAAAATGTTGCCCTTTGGTGAACAAAGCAAGCAATGTAATAATAAATGATGTGTAAAAAGAATGAGTGCTAAAAGCAATACTGTCCTTATTTCTGTCTTTAGTAGTAAAGCTGTCTCTCAGGTCTTGTAAGTCTCTATTCCTAAAAACAAAGTTTGGGGGATGAAACTACCAAGCATACCAAGCACTGAGTCAGAATTAGCTTGAGCAAGCTGGACACATGTAAGACCCTAGGGTAGATGGGATTCATCCGATGGTGTCAGAGGAGCTGGTTGGTGCCTCTCTTTAGCTTAAAAGTTTTGATGATTAGGTAAAATGCCTGATGATTAGTAAGAAGAAAAATTTTATGTCCACGTTCGTTTATCATCGTTTATTACTTTCAAAAAATAGGCTTAGGCCCTTTCTATTATTTCTATGCTGATTGACTGCCACACTGTCTTTTCCACAGAACACTGATAGCCAGTAACTGCAAACTGAGGATTGACAAACATCAGGTTGGGTATAACTTGCCCTAAGTCATTTGCATGGTCTGGAAGAAAGGTAAATTCATTTTGGAATTTGGCTTAGTATTTACAAAGCAGAGCTAGTAAGGAAAGTATGTAGATTTGATTTCAGTTTCAAAAGAATCCTTTTTTTCCTTCTTTAGAGGTGCTAGACATTACTTCGTCTCCTTTTCTCTATGGCTACAGCGGCATCTTCCCCAAAGCACACACTTCCCCGCAGTTAACACTGAAGTTCTCTATTCCTGCTACTCTTGTAATTTAATATGCAAATGTAGACTGGTACAATCTCTGCTTTGATATGGCTTGATGCCTCTGCTCCCGTTGTTTATGCCCAGTGTTCAAATATTGGTGAAGATAAATTCTTCTCTGGGCAAGACATGAAAGAAAGATCTGTGGTTTAATCATAGGGAAATCAAATCATTCTGAACATTCTGGTCACTGATTCTCACTGACTTTTTGGCCCCCTCAAAAACTGACAGTTTCCCCATCATCACTATCATCTGACCTGCACCCATGTTACTAGCAGGGAAACCTTCGCGCTGATAGCTTTCTGGTCTGCTCAGCCATTTTCCTGTACTGGTGGAATCTACTAAAAAACTCCTGATGAAAACAGTGCTGCATGTAACTGTCCAAGTTAGAATGACTGACTTTACAAGATAGGAATCTTCCCTGCTATGTGCAATCTCTTACTGCCTAATTAAGGTGCTTTTGAAAACATTTCCTTGATGTTCATCAAGCCTCAACCTCATCTGTTGAATATGAATTATACTCTAAAGAGAATTCTACATGTCAAGTTGTAATTTCACACAGTCCTCCAATTCATCAGTTTTTATTTTGACACTTAGAGAACTTTTCTCTTATTTGTAAATACATTTGTATGCAAATTATGACACAAGCTCTTGCTGATTATTCATGACATACCCTTGGATACTGCTATTATATACACTACTTATACTTGAAGCCAAATCAATTATTTAGAAGTCACAGGAACTGTGACATTAACTGAGGTATGAAATAGTCTACTTGTATCAAAGTGTTCTATGCAGTGATTTTTCATATGAGTCATTCTTATTTATATGGCTAAGCTAAACATAAAGAAAGGATACTTAATTTATGAAGTCGTGAGCAATACGCATGTATATTTCTTTTAAAAGAGAAAAACATGCAGATCACAAAGCATGTGGTTGTCTCTCCTCATCTGTCATTCACTAGATTCTGCCAGTGATGTTAAAACTTTATGTATCATTTTTTTCTTCAGCTTAAATTAATTAGAGATTTTTGTATCCTCTGAAAAAGCATGAAGGATGTTTTACAGCTACATTTGGGTCTTCTATCTTAGAGAGCTCTGACCTATTAATATTTCTGAGAGGGACCACCTCCCTTCATGTTTGAAATCGTACTGCTCCCATGGATCTTAATCCTCTGGAGCTTCTGTTCAGCTGTAACAATATCCACTTTTTGGGATGAAAAATGAGTATTATGAAAGTAGAGATTTGAGCTGCCCTTCGATTTGATTGCTGCAACTGGAAATAGGAAGAAACATACACTGTACCCTGTGTTATGATAAGCTCTGACTGGAGCAGATAATAGGTTATTTATTGGTCACAAGTCTGCAAGTTTGTTGGGAACGATAAAGGGAGCTGACAGATTTGAGTTTGGTAAATATGGCCAATAGAATTCTGCTGTTGAAAGTCCATTACTGTATTGTGTCATCACTGATAAATATAGAAATACCTACTCAATCTTTTAACTTCGTTTTCCTTTTTTTTTTTCCCCCCCTATGATCTAATGCTGTGGTTTAGGTTCTGTGAATATTTGACAGAGTGTTACTGGCATCCGAAAGGCATTCTTTCAGTATAAGTAAACAGGAGGTGGATGATTATACTGCAAAGTCAGATGCTGTATGGATACACGACGAAAGGAACTTCTGTAGGAAGAGGTGTGGTAGAAACAAGAGCTATAATCCAAGCCTATTTGCACAAAGACAATAATTAGTAGAGAAAGGCTCAATTTTAGATTGTGAGTTTTGGGTTGCTTCAAACTTAACAAACAGAAATATCTCTGCAGCAGCATGATGCTGCTTAAGATGTCGTGTTGTAGCCTCCTGTGAGAGAGGAGGAAAATGTCATAGCCACTCCATAGCATTCACTTGTGGTAACTCGCTAAGGGATTTTTCTCAAATACTGAGTGAGGGTAAAGCATGTTCAGAAGAAGCTGGATGACCAGAAGTATTGCCAGCAACTGAGGAGTACTGGTTCCTAACGCTTTTTGCAAAATCCTTTAAAGGCAGTTAGACATTAAGGATTTTAAATTCCAGCAAGTTTTTGCTAGTCCTTACTAAAGCTTTTTTTCTGACTTTTTCAGTGCCAGCTATCCACTGATTTACTTAGAAGCCTGTTACCAATTCTAGGACAGACCTAACAGAATTAATAATACTAACACATTTTCATTGTTCTAGTACTGCAGAAATCTGTGTACAGCATTTTGCAGGCATAAAATTATAAAGCTTTGTATGCTTTGGGATTCTGATGCTATCATTTGTGCTATCAGATATAAAATTCTCAGTTACATCTCCTGTTCAGAGACTGTTAAAAGTTTCAGAATGGTAGATGGGCTTTTCTCAAGCCTTGTAATGAAAACTAGCAAACAGTAGGACAACACTTGCTGACAGGTTGCTGTATTTTTTAAAAAAATAACAGTTGTTGAACTATTTAACTGGATTTTTTCATCTGCATCTCCACAGGTCGTAGATGTTGCTGGCCTTTTTTGTTATTATTATCCTTTTTTACCATACAGTTATCAGAACCGCTTTTTTGTCCATTTTTTTTTCTGTATTCGTGTATTTGAAATGCTTTCAGTGGCTCTCAAAGCCTGCTGTGATCATTTAAAACATCTATTTCAAAAACATTCTCCCTCATCTTTAAAAAAAATTGAAATAAAATATTCTTACTCAGCTTATGCAGTCTTATTCCTTTCTTCTCTGTAATTTTGTGAGATAGACTTTACAGACAATTATCCTCTGCCCTTCAGATTTTTAGAGGCACATAGGCTAAAAATGAAGAATGGAAATGATCATGCCAACTCTCAGATTTTGTCACATTGAGGTGGGGATATTAACAAAACAGAACTAGTCAAAAAGGTAAGACACAATGAACAAAAAGGATGCATATCCGTAGCATGATAGTAAGAATCTCAGAGTACTTTAAACAGGAAGATGCCTCTGGAGATTTTTAGCTCAACCTTGTACTCAGAGGTGGGTCTACTTCAAAGTTAACTCAGGCTCCTGAAGACCTCATCCTGCTGAGTTTCAAACATTTCCAGAAAAAGGAAATTCTACAGCCTCCCTGGGCAGCTTGTTCCAGTTCTAAATGAGTTCTCTACACCTGCCAGCTGTGCCCGTGCTAACGCAGACTTTATCACCACCAGTTCCTCACGGGGATAGCAGGTCCTTTTCTGCATAGATGCCACCTAACCAATTGGTCTGCTATTCTTCTTCTCTTCTATTCCAAATTTCATCTTTCCTTCTCCCTAATATGTCCTTTTTAAAAAAATATTATCCTTGTAAGGAGTTCTCTGGAGGTTCTGTAAATACAAACACTGTGTATGTGCTCTCTCTGCTATAAAACTTTCAGTTCTGTCAGTGGGGTTGTGAAGGACTGCAAGACCCATGAATTTTATTTTTCCCTGGTGAATCCTCCAAAAGCAGCTGATCCAAAGGAGTTCAGCTGCCTCCCTGCTCCCTAAAGAGGAAATGGGATCCTCCAAGTTCTCATGAAAAAATATAAAGAAGTTCTGCTGGTATAAAATTTATTCTTGATTTGGGATGTAAGATCTAATTCATTAGATTCTAGAAACAGTCCGTGGCTTCTTTTCTCACAGTTTACCTTGTATATATTTTGTATAAGTAACTTCTAAGAGCATTTTGGAAATTAATCTTAGAAACTGCATAGGAAATATAATCAGCACACTACTAAACCTTTCAAAATAGATTTACTTATAGATAGTCAAATAAGCACAATGAAAACCTTATAGGATTAAGAGAGTTCAATGTTGCAGTAGTAGAAAAGGAGCAGAAAGGCTATTGAACTAATTGTAGAATAAGTTATTAAAAGAACTGCTATGGTGACAGATGGAAATAAACACTGCTGCATGAATAATAATCATGTTTTTCCCTACCCAAAGATCAACTCTAGACATTCTGTCTGAATTAATTTTCCTTTAAATTAAGAGAAAAAAAATAAGCAGAAAACAAAAGAATTAATGAAAACCTTACACATGTCCCCTCTGTAAGACACTGTATTATGTTTCCCTCAAAAATGAAAATTGTCTTTGTGTACAAATAATTTAGAAAGCTACGTGTATGTGACACAAAAACGAGAAATAACATTCATCATTTTATTCGTAAAAATCCTAAGTAAAATTGCAGCAAAAAAAAAAGAAAAATCCCTCAACAACCTATTAGAAAAGAACCTGTCCAAAAATGGATTACTCACAAGAAATTAATCACAGGAAACAGAAGTGCATTCCATACAGAAATTATCGTCATTGCAAATAGAAGCCAACAGTGATACCTTTATGTATACTGGTGCTCCCAGTCTGTATAAAAACATGGCCCTGATTTATTATTTTCCTCTCTGCAGGAGAGGAATTATGATTTTCAGAGCAGCCAGCATGTGCTATCATAATAGAAATAGGAGCAGAAGTAGTAGTAATCATATGAATAAATTCAGGGGGTAAATCTGTACTTTTTACACAGGTGTAATTCACATTGCCTCTGAAGAAAGTTCTGCAAAAGTGATGAGTACAAGATTAGTTGGGTGGTTCTTCAAATCTCCATGTCAGCCCTTTTGTTTTTCAGCTGCGATGGTTTATGCGTTGCTTATTGTAGGCTCTTATGCTTCTTCTAGGTTGGAACGCTTTCATGTTGCATTTTGAGAAGCACTATGCATATTCTTTGGCCTAAATAAATAATGAGCTCTAAAATAGAAACATGTCCCTCAGACTCCAACTATCAGAGACACGCACCGATCTTGTTTGCATTGCTAGATGGTTCAACTTTGATTTGTTGTATTGTTATGTCTTTAAACCTGTGAGGTTAAACACCTGAAACTATTTTAGTTTCTGAATCAAGCAAAGTTAGTCCTGTTGCGAAAAGCAGGTATTTCATGTACCCAGAGGTCTGAAACAATTCTGTGTGTTTGCTAAGTAATTAGCGTGCTTTTTCCTAAGTGTAGCATATGGCAGGCAAACTTGTAAACATTACCCTAAGATGCCCTTTTTATTGCTGAGTTCTGAACTGAACTGTTCTATATACATATAATATTTTTATAATAGCCATTACAATGACATTGATATTTTAATATTACCTGGGACAATAACAATAGCTTGAATTTGCTCTAAAAAATTGTCACGATTATTCAGCTGTACCTTGTGTTCAGCTGTAGATGCGCACTCAGCCAAGTTCAAGTCAGGGAAAGGATTTTTCTGGAGGCACAACCCATGTTAGAGCTTCCCCAGTCAGACTGCCACAGGATGGGGATCTCACACAGGCTTCACTTCCAGTTTCAGAATAGAGAGTGAAGGTCTCTTCAGAAGTATGGCTGAAGAGATGTCATGTATGAGGAATCGAAGTGGGAATGTCTCTGGGGACTGGCTAAATAAGAACTGAAACCAGTGTGTGTAACTGACCCTCAGGAGAGATTTAGCGCTGTGCTGCCTGCCTGCCTGGGCACTCAACTGTGAGAATCAGGTATTGAATGGGTAGAAGTCGCTTATTCATCTTGCATGGCTTTTCTGCTCCAATAAATATTCAATGCATGAAGCAGCGTGGAAGTCTCATGTTGCTTTTGTGGTTTGCAAGATTCAAATACTGTTGTTGTTACTCTGTAGCTCTTACTCAGTGAGCTTTTCTAAAGAAGAAAGCAAACTGTTTTCAACAAGATTCAGCTAGGTAGTTCAGCAGAGTTTTGTGGGTAATATTAATAGATAGAAGCGCCAGAGATGTGATTTAGAGAAACCAAAGACTTAAATAGTCATACTGGCACCACAGGCTACTGAT